>NC_134405.1:79415420-79715420 GCF_038048845.1 Mixophyes fleayi
TGAGTCTCCAGAAAACCCCCCCGCTAACTAAGTGGCAGCCGCGGTACTGCCTTGGACGCTTCTTTGACAGCGCCGCGGCAGCAGTATAGGACGGCGCTGCTGAAACGGAGCTGCTGCGCATGACAATCCTGCGTGCGCCCCTGAGAGGGGAGTAATTACATCATTACAAGATCATTATACAGGTCAGATTCCAAAATAGATGTACATATAAATGTAAATATTAAGGTCTAGCAACCAAAAGGACTAAACTAATGTAGGAAGCTTTGCATCCTAAATTGCACAGCTCTTCCAAGTCTCACCCTATCTTACTTTATGGCCCTGATTGAAGGTCATTTAGCCACATCCACTAGAACTTTGACAAAACAGCCTTTACAGACCATGTGCTATATATATATATATATTTATTTATTTATTTATAGGACAGCGTAAGTATTTGTGTGTTTGGATGGTGGTCGAAGTGGAAATTTAGAAGTGGTGTTATGGAAAATGTAAGTGACTGGATTTTGAGTTGAATAGTTTTACAATAAGACCATTAGAAGAACTGGTGGTATGTCATGCCACCGTATAGCAGCCCACTTCTACCACTACGTACGCGTAAAAACGTTGTCGCAAAAACATGTACTTCAGTCAAGGTATATCCAACTCAATGCACAGAAGTATATCCCATCATGTACATGTGCTTGTACCTGTTTCCCACGATAGCATAGAGATGCAGCTTGACTGTGTTATGAGTAAACATTACTCTAATTATAAACAGTATGTAACGCAGTGCCATATACACGAGAGAGAATATTTTTGACAGTGTTATTAATAAACACGAAAGTCATATTTTCCATGTAAACTGTAATGAAGTACTGACATCAATTGTTTACCACTTTATAAACCAAATGGGAATATTCTTTCCTTCTCTACTCCAAATAGAAACAAATTAGTAATCCAAACACATATTACATAATATAGCCACAATGCTGATGAATGGAGTACTCTCATCATCATAATCATGTATATTTACACCAGGCCTCCTAAGAAGGGTATATGGGGATGCGTCCAAATCTCATTGGTCCACACCTGTACACACCCGTACTGTACTCATTTTAAGCATGCCTGCCCCCCTTCCCTTAAGGAGCAGCAACTATAAGATACACACAAATCTAGATACAGAAGCATGTTGGTAAACATGCACAGTACAGAAATGTGTATATTTATACTACAAAAACTGATGTATTCCCCACATACACATCATAATACTCTGGAAGTAGTGCTGATTGTGAGTATATGAAGCCTGACAAAAACTGCAGGCTGTGGACCTATTGGTGGGCTGAATAATCTTACAACAAATAGTTTATGCAAATTCTCATTTTAACCAGAAAAATGTCCTATTGTGCATGAAAGCATATGTACTGTAACACGGGATCTGCAGAAATAGGCTCAATGCGCAAAGCTTATCCATTAGACCAGTGGTTGAAATAGGCCAGTATATAGTGGTATATCATCGCCACCACTTCTACTGCTTTAATTGTAAAGCTATAAAGTTCCATTCCCTTACATTTTCCACACCGTCACATCTATATTTCCATACCACCACTTCGAAATCTCTGCTTCGACCACTGCATTAGACACATATAAAAGGAAAAGGCAAGACATAATATTCCCTTCCATTCATTAAGGTAAATGTAGTGAAAAGAGTAGTATTTTAGAAGAAAAATACCAAAATTAAAGTTAGGTAGGGCCTAATGATTTAGTAAACAGTTAGCTGCTCTACACAGTGTTTTACTTTTAGTGACTGACCCTCAGTAAGGACATTTTACAAATTGTATGTATGTGCAGTCCCACAATGCTCTGTTATGTACTTGTCCACCCAGCGCATTTCAATTTGCTCATCTAATTGAAACTGCCCCTGGAGAATCAATCTGTGCCTAGCTTTGTGGATTTTTGTTTCCACCAGAAAATATATGTGGTGAATAAGTGAATTGTCTCTTCAAAGTCCAACCTACTAAAAGTATGGGCAGGGGTGGAACACTACATCACTACATCACCGACCTCCATAACAATTTTTTGTGGGTGTGGGGACAATGCAGTCCATCCTTCCATGTGCAGTCCATCCTTCCATGCAGTCCATCCTTCCATGCAGTCCATCCTCCCACGCACCATGCAGTCCATCCTTCCATGCAGTCCATCCTTCCATGCAGTCCATCCTTCCATGCAGTCCATCCTCCCATGCAGTCCATCCTTCCATGCGGTCCATCCTCCCTAGCAGTCCATCCTCTCATGCAGTCCATACTCCCATGCAGTCCATCCTCCCATTCAGTCCATACTCCCATGCAGTATATCCTCCCATGCAGTCCATCCTCCCATGCAGTCTATCCTCCCATGCCTCCGCTCTACTCTTCATAGCATGCACTCAATTAAATGGCCTTAAATACCGTTATTACGGTAATTTCAGTTATAGAATTCCCCCCATAATGTAATATTAGTCATTGCAAGACATAATTACTAGAAAGGCTGCACAGAAATCATATGTACAGAGGAGAAAGTCACTTTTACCTACCTTGTTTTCAAAATAACCAGAACCTGGCGGGCTGTCAAGAGTGTGACCCTCACTACCACTTAATCTATGTGTCAGCAGAATTCCTGGGTATGGTGTACAAACGTTTTACATGCCAGCTGCATTGTGCCACTGGAAAATGAGAGACGTGGCAAAAACAGTTTTCTTTAAGCACCTGTGCAGATAGGCCCATGGTGGAAAACAGAACTGTAGGAATGGTGGCACAGAATCAGGGGTTTGTCCGTATCAAATGTATGGAAAGGTGCTACACAGTTCAGGAGCACACATTAATCACTGAGAGCATACTATGCATTATGGGATATATATGTATAAGAAATGCAAATCAAGGGAATGAACAGGATCTCTGGGCACCCCTCACCTCAGTGCACCTGACCATCTCACCCCTGGGACAGCTATAGTTCTGCCCCCGCCTCTCAGTGGCATTTGTCTACGTACTACAAATGAGCTTCAACTGTAGGCTACACTAGTGCAGCTACCCATCTGAATGAAACCACTTTGGTGAGATAGTTGGGCATTTACAATTTGATTAAAATGTCTAATTGTAAAATTATATTACATAAGGATGTTACAGAATTTACTATACATATAAAGGTACGGAATCTCCATTCTATAAAGTTTAAAAAAAAAAAAAAAAAAACGTAAAAAATCATAGCTGTTCTGTAATAATGTCATGTACACAGTAACATTAAAGGGGGTGATGCCGAGTTGGACGCATGTTGGCTGTAACTTACGCTCAAAAAAATTAAAAATAGCCTCTTTACGCCCATATGCTGAGTCTCACTCATTCCAAGAGCTTTCTAGCTCTGCATCATATACGCAGGTTTACGTCAGGCATACATACAGCCACATACACATACGCATACACACAACCACGTCACACGCACAATAAGTGTGCTCTCCCTGTGGGTATGTGCAGTGCAAAGTTTCATCATTCATACTATACAAACTGATGTAACCAACTCCACTGAGGGTGCTGCGGGGCCCACTAGGAAGTGGTGAGAAACGGGTCAGTTTTAAATGTAATTTAGTATATTGTAGGCATGTTGCTCCAAATGACAGAAAGCCACCTTATCTAGAATATCCTACTATTAAACATTTTGGAAAATAAATCCCGAACCTATATATCTAATTAATAAAAGATCAATTTCCAGTACACAGCAACCTTGAATATTTACATCTCAATAAACGAACTATAACCATACAGTATGACTTTATTACAATAGGGAAACTCCTGCCTAAAATAGTTCTTATGTGTTGATTCTTAGTCATTAGATATTGGTCATTTGTGTATTATAGTTGATACAATTGTATATTCTTATATCAAGATACAATTTTGTTTTGTAGATTCATTGCCTGCATCGAGGAGACAATATATTGATGGTTCTATACTGGAGAATCAACACATATGAACTATTTTACGCAGGAGTTTCCCTATTGTAATAAAGTCATACTTTATGGTTATAGGTGTATAGTTCGTTTATTGAGATGTAAATATTCAAGGTTGCTGTGCATTGGGGATCTTTTATTTTTTATGAATTACAAGAGAGAGATAGGAGGTTGCTCTTGACCAGCACACATTCTTGACAGGTGGAGAGTGCGCTTATAGGATATATTATATATCTAATTGTAGTAAGTATGTTCCCTGTGCTTAGCGTACGCTCCTGAGCCTTTGTTTGTAGTTTTCTATGAAAGGTTGTAGATTGTCAAGCACGGCTTTGGGGAAGGCTGCGTTCTCATCTCAGCTCAAGGAAACAAAACACATTTCTTAGTGGGTGCAATTTTCGTTTCAAGTAGACAGACTCGAAAAAGACTGTCATTATGCGTTCTTATTTGCATGTGATTATGCAGAGTAACCTGGTGGCAGTGGAAGAACAGTTTTCAGTTTGAAGATGCAAAATAAATAAATAAAGTGTTCTGCTTTATTGGCACGGAAATGTCTTCATAAATGGCTTTCCTCTCACTTTGTTTAATATAAACAAAGATGCTTTGGCTGTGAAGGCCCCACAGAGACAGATTGGCAATGCCGTGAGGCTGTGTGAGCAGATAAGAAACCGATTAAAAGACGAGGTGCACTTGTTATTTGGACTGTTAGCAGCAACTTGTTATTCTTCTGTCTAAATGAAGACATTGAAGGGGGCCACTGGGAGGACAAGAGTGGAAGACATAAGCACTTGTCGGGGTACTCAGGTTTTTCCCTGCTCAATCACAAGATAGGATATTGGCTCATCTGCCAGTGAGCAAGCGATAAGCTGTGAGAGAGCCAAGGGAATTCCGAGACAGAACACTGCTTAGAATAATTCAGATATCTCACAGCAATAAACCCAGCTGTTAAACAGATCAGCGGCTGAAGTGTTTCATATAATCTGGAGACAACTGATGACAAAATTAGTTTTAGGCTCACCAGTCGCCTGCACACAATATACATAGTTGTTTCATGGAGCGCAAAATATTCAGCCTGTCAATAACCTTGGACTAGTAACATCAACGAAGCTCAAAGTGCTTCATTCCTCATGTTGTCACTAGTTTCTATGCTGTATTAGCATGAATATTGGTGCAGCCTACAAAATGGTTGCAAGTACGTAACAAGTAAACTTTAAAGGAGTTTTCTGCTTTACTTATACTTCTTTCATTTACAGATGCATCTGGTCTCTTCTACCGCTAGATGCACAAAGGTGTCCTGATTCCACAACTTTGTTACTGTTATGTATCTACTATATAAATGCCTAGTGGTGTGTGTGAAAAAAAAACAAAAACAAGCTGCAGCGCCACCTGCTGGGCAGAGTTATACACTGACCTATATATTTCTTGAAGGAGAAGTGACAGTTGGGAGTGGTTGGTGGTTGCCGGGGGTGACAGTGGGGAGTTTTTAACACCTTAAGTAGCTTGATGAAGGATGTGGCGATGAAGATGAAGGATGAGGTGATGGAGAAAAATGATGAGGTGGTGACATGTGGACAAAACCACGTTAAAAAAGGGCGCTTGCGTCGGGAAGTAACGCTCTTCCCCTGAGGAGGCCTGGGCTAGGCCCAAATGCATGACAAGAACCTTTTTAACACCTTAAGTAGCTTGATTTGACAAGAATGCATGAGTATCATGCACGGGTTAGCTTGTATATATATATCTACTATCTACTATATAAATGCCTAGTGGCGTGTGTGGGAAAAAAAAACAAGCTGCAGCGCCACCTGCTGGGCAGAGTTATACACTGACCTATATATTTCTTGAAGGAGAAGTGACAGTTGGGAGTGGTTGGTGGTTGCCGGGGGCAGGGCCGGTGCTAGGGTCCATGGCGCCCTAGGCATTTTTACAAAATCGTCGCCCCCCCACAAAAATCGTCGCCCTCCTCCCCCCTCACCCTGTCTTTCCTTACCTTGTCTCACCACCGCCGCGTCTCTGCTCCGTCTCCTCCCCTCCACTCACTGACAGTGAGTGGAGGGGAGGAGACGGAGCAGAGAGGCGGCGGTGGTGAGCAATAGCCTCTTCCCCCCTCCCCGTGTGCATCTGAATGCTGTGCGGCGGCCATGACAGGTATGGTCAGCGGTCGCCGCACAATTTTAAAGTCATTTACCATTCTGTGGCGCCCTCCAGAGCCCGGCGCCCTAGGCAAGTGCCTAACCTTGCCTAATGGGAGCGCCGGGCCTGGCCGGGGGTGACAGTGGGGAGTTTTTAACACCTTAAGTAGCTTGATTTGACTAGAATGCATGAGTATCATGCACGGGTTAACTGACCTACTAAATTCTTAGTGTGTGTTGAAAAAAACCCTCAAAAAGGGCTGAAATTTGGTATACTGACATTATTGACGAGTTGAGGGGTCAAACTCATTTTCATGAGGTAATTTTACCTCATGAACACACATGTGTGCAATCGCTCCCCCCTAGCAGGGGATTGCTGCCGACGGCTGCACAGGATGTGCAGGTCCGTTTGGCAGGGACAGTGTGCTGCTGTGTTTTAAACACAATCAGAGCAGCCGGGCAGCACACTGTCTCTGCCTGTCACTGCCGAGCGGACCTGCACATACTGTGCAGCCCCCGGCAGCCTCAGAAGTCGGAAAGGGGGCAGGGCCTAAATCACCCCGCCCTAACATCCCCCCGGGGAACAAACATTTTCTAGATCCGCCCCTGCATGAGTAGCGGCGTGTGTTAGTGTGTGTGTGTCTGTGGAAAAAACTATTTTCTCAGAAAGGGCTCATCCGAATGACCTGAAATTTGGTATACTGACATTATTTGACAAAAAAATGCATGAGTATCATGCACGGGTTAACTTGTATATATATATATATATATATATACTTGTTTCGGATAGAAAACTATACCTCTGTCCTGTGCTGCAGTATTCTTCCACCCTAAATGCCGAACTCTGCTCCCAGTTCTCTGAAAACGGGGGCCTTCAGTACGTAGGCAGGGGCTAGACAGGAAGTAAATGCAGATAGGGTGGAGTTTTCTTTCCTGGTCAAAAGTCCCAATGGATTGTAGTATCTCAGCACTACAGGCTAGTGTAGTTTGAGGATTCACAACGCTAGCTCCAGATGACAGCTGTCAGAAAACAGTTCACAATGATAGCTACAAACCCTCTCTCCATCCTGTAATCAGCACTCTGCTAAGAGCAGCAATCTAGCTAGTCACCTCACCTCAGGTTCACCCACCATTATTCTCCTTTCTCCAATCCCTTGAATTTTACTTCATCCACCGATATTCTACCTTCTACAATCCCTTGACTTTTACTTCAACCACCGCTATTCTACCTTTTACAATTCCTTGACTTTGGCTTCAACCATCGCTATTCTACCTTCTACAATTCCTTGACTTTGGCTTCATCCACTGCTATTCTACCCTCTTGTACCTGACGACTAGTCCTCTTTGGACTAAATGGCATGGCTGGATGTGATGTGTCTTTGATTATTACCGCAGTAATACTACTATAATCCCTGGATAGCAGTTCTATCCAGAGAGCTGACAGCACTATGACATGTAAGATATTTGTCCTGGTTTTCACAGGGCACACCACATTTTTCCACCCAAAATCTTTAACTCGTAGTTCTTATTTCCCCACAATTAAGACTCCTGATACATTCAAAATTGTGGGAAAAGCTTTATAGAACTGTTTTAACTTTATTTGGCAAACACATTGTACTATGGGATGATTTCATGGCCTAAGAAAATTTCAGGTCACATGGGTGTCTGGTTTTTCATTTCAATATTATGGGTGCCCTATGCAAGCAGCTTGAGCACTGTGCTTACTGCAGTTTTTTCCACCACTGCTTGTAAATATTCTACTTCACTAGTTATACATCTGTCTCTATATCTGCATATTATTTTCATATTATTATATTATAGTCCCACGCTTCTCAAAATCATGCAATACTTCATTATACTGCTTATAATGGACTCTTAAATAGTCTTTCACTTGCCACACGTCTTCCAATCACTCAGCGATTTCTTACATCCCCCATACATTCACTACCACTCATTAATTCTCCTTAGTCCATGTCCGTCGGACACACATTGATTTTACCTTCCCATTGCACACACCACTGTATCACTCACAGCATTACACCTCTTAGCTAGACCACATTACCACACTACCAAGAATAGGCTGCATCTCTCCTTTCTTTGTTCCAAGCAAATCATCTTAACGATCCACTCCCTAACCATTAATATAGCAAATCCCCTATTCAAACATTTACAAGGTGTTTATTAATTAATATTCAACCATTCAAATCAGCCATACCATCTTAAGTCCCACCCAGGAAGCCTAAAACCCACAAAATGTAAATAGTTATCATGCAAAGTTTGCATTCCTCTTTTGGTCACATAACTGCCTTGACTGGTACTTACATACGGAGTAGGGTTAGTGTTTTAAGGCTCATCAGTACTTTCAATTACAAAGACCCACTTCACATCTGACAATAATGTTTTACGTGGGATACAAATTTTATTTCATAAATACACAGTAATCTACAACATTGACATAATGACTGTGATATCTGAGGGAAGTAGTCACAGCTCCTATGTTCTTGAATCAGACATGTTCTACTGGCCCACTTAGGCTTTGGGCAAACTACAGCGACCTTTGGTGAGCTTGACAGCCAGATAAACCATATTAGTTCACTATTCTAATAGAAGAGACCCATCACTTTTGAATTTATTTTTAGAAATTTTCCTTAAAAAATTTGAAGTTGAACTGTTCACAATGAGCTTTGATGACTTTAGCCAGGGCTGGGGACCCACAGAAGAACACTTGTACTTTGCCTTTCTTCTCTTCTTCGATTTTCTGGAACACCTAAAACAAAAAAAATCAAAATATAATTTCATTTTCTGGAACACTGAAAATGATCCTGAATGAAAACAAAAGAGTTGTGTGTTATAGGATATGTCACCTGGGGAGTATAGGATATGTCACCTGGGGAGTATAGGATATGTCACCTGGAGAGTATAGGATATGTCACCTGGGGAGTACAGGATATGTCACCTGGAGAGTATAGGATATGTCACCTGGGGAGTATAGGATATGTCACCTGGGGAGTATAGGATATGTCACCTGAAGAGTATAGGACATGTCACCTGGAGAGTATAGGATATGTCACCTGGGGAGTATAGGATATGTCACCTGGAGAGTAAAGGATATGTCACCTGGGGAGTATAGGATATGTCACCTGGAGAGTATAGGATATCTCACCTGGGGAGTGTAGGACATGTCACCTGAGGAGTGTAGGATATGTCACCTGGGGAGTGTAGGATATGTCACCTGGGGAGTGTAGGATATGTCACCTGGGGAGTATAGGATATGTCACCTGGGGAGTATAGGATATGTCACCTGGAGAGTGTAGGATATGTCACCTGGGCAGTATAGGATATGTCACCTGGAGAGTATAGGATATGTCACCTGGGGAGTATAGGATATGTCACCTGGAGAGTATAGGATATGTCACCTGGGGAGTATAGGATATGTCACCTGGAGAGTATAGGATATGTCACCTGGGGAGTATAGGATATGTCACTTGGAGAGTATAGGATATGTCACCTGGGGAGTATAGGATTTGTCACCTGGAGAGTATAGGATATGTCACCTGGGGAGTATAGGATATGTCACCTGGAGAGTATAGGACATGTCACCTGGGGAGTATAGGACATGTCACCTGGAGAGTATAGGACATGTCACCTGGGTAGTATAGGATATGTCACCTGGGGAGTGTAGGATATGTCACCTGGGGAGTATAGGATATGTCACCTGGGGAGTATACGATATGTCACCTGGGGAGTATAGGATTGATAATACCTTATTCCAGTCAGGTCGTCCGGGCTGTGTTCTGGTCCTCAGCCCTGTAATAGAATCTCTTTCCTCCTTCTTGGCCAGAAGGTCCAGGGCCATCTGTAGCCCAATGGCCTTCATGTCGCTCTTGCCGAGAGCCGACGTCATGTACATATGCATCTCTAGGAATCTGCCTATGACAGAGAAAGGGATTGTGTTTCACAAATAAACCTTAGGTATAATGCAAACATATACAACTAGGCTCAAAATGGCTGATTCACAGCATCAAATTCTCTTTGGTGATGTCACACACATCCACAGGGCCGTAACTAGGGCTGTGCGACAGGGGCGACCGCCCAGGGCTTAACGCTGAAGGGGGGGCGCAATTTAGGAATATTTTAGGTGAATTTGGTTAAAATTGAGGGCTAGCGGGCGGCATTTGTCTTTCTCGCCCAGGGCACTAGAATTCTAAATTACGGCTCTGCACATCCATTTATGCTGGCGCACTTAGATTTCCACAAAAGTGCATTGGTTTGTGTTATAATACAGTTGTGTCAGAGGAGCAGAGAACCTACACAGTTTAATCTGTAGAAGCAACTTGGTTTATTGTAATATAGCAATGTCATGGATACACTGTGCGTAGTGTTCTCTGTTAGGCTAGGCGTGTTCATCTGTGTATCTCGTTGCTGTGTAACTATCCGGCACAGATACAATGACATTACATGCTATTTGTATAATGGTTTTTATGCCTCTTGGGTCACTGAAGCTCAACGTGAAAAAATGTTGGCTATGCAGCACAAATGCAGCTTTGGATCCTCCATGCCCCTCGATTTTTACAAGTGCTTGATGTGGATGGGGGGGGGGGGAACAACCTTAATTTGAAGACTCAAAAGGTTCTATTTATGATTGGTAGACAGTGGGCAGCAGTAAGAATAATTTTGTATCGTTGCATACCGCAGTGATACATAATGTCCTGCCACTGGTATTTATGAAGGCAGGACTCAAGGCAAGCCCTGGTGAACCCCCCTCCAAAACTAGCTTAAACATCCTTCATCTGTCGCATAAAGCTGCCTGCGAATGGAAGATCTGGCCCGTCTGGCTAATCTAACCCAGTGCTAGACGTAGAGAGGCGTCCATTGAAAAGATAACCTAACACCATCTTTTTTATGGATGGTGGTAAAAATGCTTCTATGGGCTCACATCGCAGTCCCCATAGAAGTCTTTGGGGACTGCAATGACCAGCGTTATACAGGTTACAGTTTAACCCCTTGATAAATTAAAAGAAGAGTTGAATGGCCATTCTCTGGAAAAAACAACTGTTTTCTCCAGATGTTTGGTTCATTGCAGCTTAGTAAATAGACCTCCCAATCTGACACAAAGTTTAATTTTACGAAGCTGTAAAAAGCACAAGGGTCAGCAGGTTAAGATCCCGGCAAATGCATTAGTGCAAAAAATGTTGGAGAGCTAATATGGAAGATCTTCCCAAACTGAGGGTAAGTAGGCGTGCACTATATATGTGCTTGGTGCACAAATAGACATATTTGGGCATATGAAGAGAGAATGTCCAAAGAATAGGTAGACAGGCAGTTGATCGATAAAAAAGCTATTTCTGTCTTAACCATATCCTTTTAAAACATATCAGACTGTCAGGCGCCGTCTCCTGCACTTATTGTCAGTGCGGAGACGGACGCTTGTCTTTTCGCGATAGCCACATCCCGTTGCCTAGCAACAGAACGCTTCCCTGTTTTTGTTTACGGTACACTGCTCGTGCATGCGCAAAAGACATCGCATCCCGTTGCTAGGCAATGGGACGCATCCGTGGCTCACCTGTCGGCGGTCAGCGTACCTGACCGCCAATAACACCTCCACCAATCAGGACACACTATAATATATATATAGAAGCCTCTGGCACCACTAGGGTGCAAGAGTATTGGTTCACATACCTGCTCCAGCACCTTGTTCCTGTATCCAGTAACTGCTCCTGTTTCTGACCTAGCTATCTTCTTTGACTCCACCTTTGGTTACTGACTTTTGGCTCGTTCTGATTATTCTACGGATCACCCCTGTTTACTTCTCTGCCTGGCTGCTTCTGACCTGGATTGATCGACTACGCCTGTGTACTCCTGTTGCTACGCTAGTGGCTGACCGGGAGAATGGCGACCTGCACACCCACTTGCAGCAAGCCCAAACTGCCTTGTGGGGGTCACTGGTGACCACCGGGACTGCGTTAGACTCCGCGCCTCCCTGCCCAGCAGCGCAAATACCGGCTAGTGACCACTCCGTACCCCGTGACACAGACATTTTGGATATCTGATAAACTGGAAAGTTTTAGTTTTATGTAAATGTATTGCATTTAATGTATTCAATGTATTAGCAAGCTTACTAACACACAGCCTTTGGTACATATTAATGACCAGCATTGTATTTACTTGCTCTTTAAATTGACAATAAAGACGTGTTTACCATTTATTGAGTACCGTTCCTTGGTGAGCAGGTACTGCATGGCTGCTGAGTGGTGTTTTAAGGGGGATGGTAAGGGGTTATGGGTGGCCTAGCAATTTTGAAGCGTGTCCTTGCCCCCAACATTGCATGACCATGACACCTTTGTGTGTGCACACACAGGTTGCAGATTCCAGGGAAGACAAATGTTGGGAGATATGCAATGTTCTTAGAGGGAACATAGAGGTCAATCAGCGACAGATTAAAAGCCAGTAGAAACTGAGAGATAGTCACTTACCCTCTGGTTCCCCATCAGCTTGGTCCATCTCAAGGTTGGTTAATAGACTAACAAACCACTCAAAAAACTTCTGGTCTCGGTTTATCCAGATAAAGTCCACCTACCAAACAGGATATATGACCTTTAATAAAGTACAGAGAAATTGTCTTTTCCGTCCCTCTTACAAATGTCTGGATTTTATTTCTACTTAGAGGTTTCATATATCTGTGTGTAATTCTGATTTATGTTTACTTTAGGGACTGGCCATATGGGAAGACTTAACGTGTATTGCAATATATGAAACCAACATTCCCTGAGTTTGCCTTTGTTAGTAACTTTCCATATAGCATATTGGTTTATACAGTCACATATCTGTGACAAAGTGAGTACCCACCTTTCTGAGCTTCATCTCATTGTCTTTCAGCGTCTCACACCAGGAATACTTGCAGTTGGGACAGTTCTGTTTTCTCATCCGATATCTAGTAGGACACACGGTACATTACAGAGCGGTACAGACACTAATATCATACTTGCCAACTCTCCCGGAATGTCCGGGAGACTCCCGCATTTTGCGAGAGTCTCCCGGACTCCCGGGCGAGTGTGGCAATCTCCCGAATTCTGCCCACTTCACTAGGAAGTGCCCCACTTCCTAGTGAAGTGGGCAGAATTAGATCCCAAACGCCACGATTCCCAGTGAATCGCGGCGTTTAGCCCCGCCCCCCGCTGTCAAATGACGCGATTTGCACGCACGCCCACCTGCAACAGAGAGTCTCCCGGACACCAACTTAAAAAAGTTGGTAAGTATGACTAATATAGAGAAAGCAGTCCTCATAGTCATGTTTATCAATCTTATAAAGCCTAAGAAGCTTTAACCACGTCATTCATTGTATGCTGCTCTCCTGGAACACTGCAATGTATTTATTAATCTCCTTGTGTGGCTGATTTGTATTACTGGCGAAGGCTACATAGACTGGTACCACCTAGACCGTGTGTGAGACAACTATCCGCATTTTATATTTAACGTGGGTCAGTTACTATGAATGGGTGCAGTGTGCATAAGTTGTGAGTTTCATTTCTGGCTTTTGTAACCAGCCCACGCTTAGGACAATGTTCCCATTATGCATGTGAATAACCTTTTGCCTGGGTGACTTTGGGCACCAAGGATGCTTTGGTCAAGTTAAAGCACAACAGCACTCAGGTTTGGTCTCTTCTTCATTACATTGATTCTTTTTCTTGATTTCTTCTTATGAACCAATTATTTGGCGGGAATTCAATAAGCCGTAAAGTGTCTCCTGGAACTGTCCGTGGAAACACATCGCATCAGAGTTCTTTCTCAAGTCTCCACTCATTTCCCCTCACATTCCATAGAGATGCAAGGAGAAAATGAGTGTTGATTCTTTACCATATTGGCCAGCAATGTGCACAGCCTGACATCGAGGTCATGTCTGACGACACCTTGCGGCTAATTGAATTCCACCCTTTTGATTATTATTAATGAATTAATTAACATGGGAAAGTAAGAGGACGCATTTATGTTAGGCCAGGCTAGGCTTTGCCTGATTTCTTGTCACTGATTTAAATATAAAATGCACATAGACAAAATTTAGCGAATTTATGTTGCGCCTTCTATGCTTTTGCAAGAAGATCATCATCATCATCACCATTTATTTATATAGCACCACTGATTCCACAACGCTGTACAGAGAAGATCATAGATGCAAACTACGGCAATCTACCCATCACCCAGAATAATCCTGTACGTCTCAGAAAAAGCTGCTAAAACGTAAGCACACAAAACGAAAACAAATGTTTCTCTACTATGCTGCTGTGCTCCATTCACCCGTTACCCTTGCTAATATAATATTCATACTTAAAGCCATTTCACACAGAGTCTTGGTGGACAATCATACATATGGACCTGTACATGATGCTCTGCAGAATTGAAGCAAATGGAGTGATCCCTATCCCTGCTCCAATCAACACAGCGTGGTCTGAGGTGAAGATCCGTCGGCTCGGAGTTCCAAATGGTCCATCGATATAACACTACAACCAGGAACAAAACAAGAAACTGAAACATTCTGTCTACATGACCAATGTCCCCAATACAATGGATCAGGTAGAGCAATCACAGGTTGAGTGTGAAAATGACAATAGTGATTAGAGATACAAGACTATTGTCTATGGTTTAAACAATTACTGCAAAACAAAAGCCAGCGTTCGGCCCACGTACCATAAATGTCTTTATGAAACAAATCAGTCAAATATTTTCTCAAGCTCTTCTCAAGTCAGCCAAATAGTGCTATGTTGTTGTAGGAATACGAAATAAAAATACTGGATAACTTAGTTAAGTAATATTCACTTTATCCAGTACGTAAAGATGCGTTTGGCTCTAATGTCAGGACACTTACCTTAATATTGCACAACTGGTGGATTTCATTTACCTGAAATGGAATTTGCAAGAAACATGTAAATAAATTAATAACTGATAATAGCCAACTAAGTAGAGGTTTTAAACAGGATCATCATTTTACTTTGTACAGGCAATAGTTTATGTTAAGCATGCTTAAAAGACCAATAGTTGCCTCATGGCTGCCTTTTTGCTAATGGCCAGTAAAAATGGGACGCGGCACACAGAGATGGGAAGGACGGCTTCTATTTTCCAAGAAAATATGGAAACACAATGCACATTTTGGCTATATGCATTTAACTTTATTGTTATAGAAGAGATTATCTATATAGCTTCATTTAGAATATATATACATGGAGTGTAGTACCTGCTTAGTATATTATTTTACTATAGAAAACCATGGTGTATAGAGTATTTAGAAACCAGGAGGACGGAGACGTTCTGCCTGTCTATAACCTATAGAGCGTGACTACAACTAACACCCTACAGCCTACGTCCTCAAACTCATGGGAGGTGCATTGTTGGATCCTCCCCCCTACTATCTGTCCCCTGGATCCCATCCCCTCCCACCTTCTTCGCTCCCTTTCCCCCACCACCTGCTCCCACCTCGCTCACCTCTTTAATCTCTCCCTCTCCACCGGCATCTTCCCCTCCTCCTTCAAACATGCTCTCGTATCCCCCATTCTTAAGAAGCCTAATCTCGACCCCACTTGTCTCTCAAACTATCGCCCCATATCTCTTCCCCCTTTTGCCTCCAAAATTCTCGAGAGGCTCGTCTGCAGCCGTCTCACCTCCTACCTTTCTGAACACTCCCTCCTTGATCCTCTCCAGTCTGGTTTCCGCCCCCTTCACTCCACTGAAACTGCCCTGGCTAAAGTCACCAATGACCTCCTTTCTGCTAAAGCCAGGGGCCACTTCTCCCTTCTCATCCTCCTTGACCTCTCTGCAGCCTTCGACACCGTTGACACCCCCTCCCCCTTCACACCCTCCAGTCTTTTGGCCTCTCTGGCCCTGTCCTGTCCTGGTTCACCTCTTACCTCGCTGACCGATCCTTCTCTGTCACCACCACTGGGTCTCTCTCCCCCCCATCCACCCTTCCAGTGGGGGTCCCCCAGGGCTCTGTTCTGGGACCCTTACTCTTCTCTCTATACACCTCCTCCCTGGGTGAACTCATCAGCTCCTTCGGCTTCAACTACCACCGTTACGCTGACGACACTCAACTATACCTCTCCTCTTCTGATCTCTCTCCCTCCCTCCTCTCTAGGGTGTCCGCCTACCTCTCTGCCATCTCCTCCTGGATGTCCTCTCGATTCCTCAAACTCAACCTCGCCAAAACCGAGCTGATAGTTTTTCCTCCCCCTCATACCTCATCCCCTGTTGACCTCTCCATCACTGTCGACAACTCCTCTATCTCCCCTGTCCCCCAACTTCGCTGCCTTGGTGTCATCCTCGACTCCTCTCTCTCCTTTGGCCCCCACATCCTCTCTCTTGCTGAATCCTGCCGCTTCCAGCTGCATAACATCGCTCGCATCCAGCCCTTCCTCTCCCAAGATGCCACCAAATGCCTTATTCACTCTCTGATCATCTCCCGCTTGGACTACTGCAACCTCCTCCTTACTGGCTTCCCCCTCTCTCATCTCGCTCCCCTTCGATCTGTACTTAACGCAGCCGCTAGGCTTATCTTCCTTTCTCGCCGCTCCTCTTCTGTCTCCACCCTCTACCAATCCCTCCACTGGCTCCCCTTCCCCTACAGAATTCTGTTCAAGCTCCTCACACTTACATACAAGGCCCTCGCCAACGCCACTGCACCCTACATCTCCACACTCCTATCTATTCACGCTCCATCCCGCCCTCTCCGATCTGCCAATGACCGTCGCCTATCTTCCCCCCTTATCACCTCCTCCCACGCGCGTATCCAAGACTTCGCCCGCGCTGCCCCCCTCCACTGGAACAAGCTCCCTCCCTCCATCAGGACTTCCCCTAACCTGTCCAGTTTCAAACGGGCTTTAAAAACCCACCTTTTTCTTAAAGCCTTCCAGTCTCCCACTTAACTACCTACCTTATCCTCTGCCTCTCCCCCTTCTTTCCCCTTCCCTGCCTCCGTCCCTCTACTCTCTCCCCTGCGTTTCTCCATCTGTCCACCCCTCCCATTAGATTGTACGCTCCTCTGAACAGGGCCATCTCTCCTCCTGTTTCCACCACTTCTAACTCTGCTCTCCAGCTACTTTGCCCTCCTCATCGAGGGCCCTCCTCCCCCCTCTGGGGGTTTCCCTGTCTTTCGCGCCCTCCTTTTGGGCCCCGTCGTTTGCGGATACTCCCCCCGCCCTCACTAGCTGTGCATTGAGCTTACTGAGTTACTGTGCTTTATGTTTACTGTTTACTGTACTGTTTACTGTTACTGTACCTTGTATTGTAATTCGTTTTTGTCCCTGTACGGCGCCACAGACACCTTGTGGCGCCCTATAAATAAAAATTAATAATAATAATAATAATAATAAACATTCTACGTATGCCCAGAAAACATCAACACTGCTGCTTATGGGTTGGCTTGTTGGGTTATTGTTCCAAAAGCTGAAAAACGATTTCAGAGCCTGTCATTGATTTACACATCCAACCATTCAACAAATTTCACGGTTTTTATAATCCATGTAGGAGGTTTAATCTGCCTTCAAACATATTGGACCTGAGTCATTAAGGAAAGTAAGACAAAAATAGGAGTAAATGTTTTCCGGGACAAACCATGTTACAATGCAAGGGGTGCAAATGAATTTATTAGTTTGCACATAAGTTAAATACTGGCTGCTCTTTTATCTAGCACACAAATACTTGATAGCTTTATTTTTACACTGAAATTTAAAGTTAATCTAGGACATGTCCTACCCCAACTATAAATCTGTCCCCACATTTTAAATTTACCTCTCCCTTCAGTGCAACATGGTTTTACCTAGGTGCAAAGTTACTCCTTTTTTATGCTTTGCTCTGCTTAATGACTCTGGCCCATTGTGTTACCATGTAATAAAATATGTATTGCAAGCAGCTGATGTGTTTCAATCAGGTCTATGCAGCAAGAACTGGCAACATTTGTGAACCAACTGTTTGCACCAAATGTATTGCATTAAAATATTCCAAAAAATATTATTTCTCTGGATGTTCCTTGATGTTGCTTCATCATTATTATACTTCGTTGTCCTACTTCATTGTCCTGCATATTGCTGGCAGAATTAGAAGAGTGGCTGGTTGTTATGTGAGGGACTGATATCCTTACTTCTTGAGCCGCTATACTTCCGCCTCCATCCAAGCTAACACGGACTTCTTCTCCTAGTTGGCTTCTGTTTGGTCTGTATGAGGTCAGTTCAATCTGGTTGTCCATGTTATTGGCAATAGCTCCATTGGAGATGAAAAGAGATTCCTAAACAGATTAAACTGGAAATGTAATGGTGCCTATAACAGCTTGACGCCACTTTGTGGTTTAAGTATCTAATCTATAGTTTACCAAAGCATTAGGAGATACAACTATTCAGTGACGTTCTCCTTGACCACGTGTTTACATAAGGTTTTACCTTTCAAACATAGGATCATGTTACCAGTAATGACTCGTTTATCATATCTGTATAGTTTATGTAGTCAATATGATATAATTACCTCCTGAAACCCTTTAGCTTGCATAATTTATGGAAAAATTGCAATTTTACAAACATTAACATTATGATAAGACTATGCAAATGGGTTATATAGGCACTTCTATAATATACACGGGTGGGCCTAATGAAAAATGTATTGTCTTACTGCCGTAGTCTAAGTTGTGAATTTACCTTACCGGCAGATATAATCATGATAAAAGTATCAATATTTGATTTTATAGCTTATTCTGTGCATAACTGTGAGTTTGTATAAGTGGTCACGAGAGGCACTACTTCAACTACTGCCTTAGGTAATGATAGTTCCACTCCTTAATATGATTCCAATGGATAACCCTGATAACACAACTCAATGTTGATATTTGGGTTATAGAACCCCTACAGTTCTATGGAACTCTAACAGTTCACGACATACTACTACATGTAATTACCTATTAAATACACCTGTTATGATAAATAAACAAACAAATCTGGAGACACTATATAATATAGCCTCAGATATAAGTATATCTATTTCATTGCTCACACCTGGCTTTGGTGCTTCTTCTTCAGATTCTGGGTTAGTCTCTTTGTCTCTTGTCTCTTAGCTGTCTCTGGAAGATGGAAATATTCATACAAACTGTTTGTCCATTGTCCCAGTGAGCGGATGTGTAGCCACAGAGTGTCTGCAGGGGAGATAGCTGCATGAGGTCATGGTAGCAGGACCAGCCACAGCCTGGGTTGCTAGTGCTTTATATTAGTAAGAAGACGTTATCAGCTCTCTGACCTGCTTGCTCGGGGGCGCTGCTGATGGTGAATGGATGCCATTCATACTTGGCAATAACTGGTATGTTCAGGTATACATAGTCACCAGGCTTGTACTGAAAGGATGGTGGCCTCTTAACAACAAGATGAGTCACCTTCAATGAAAGGGACGAAAATATCACATAAACGATTAAAAAGAAGTAATAAAGGATCTATGGAAATGTGTAAAAGGAAAAATCCTGAAAAAGATACATGAACATTGTGACAGTACCTTTGAAGGTAACAGGTTCACCTCTACGATGTACAGGCCACCCATACGTGATGCTGCCACTCCAAACACTTTCTCCAGCACAAATAGGAGTCCTGGGGCCAGGAACCACTTCCAGAATTTAGGAGTGTGAAGAAACAGCAGAATCCAGATCCAGATGTAAGACAAGTGCGTCCAGTAAAATACCTGAGGCAGAGGGTTATGTTGTAACTTGAATATGACAATATCTATGGTAATCAGTAAGACATCGTCATTTCTAAGTGGCTGAGTACAAATAAGCATTATTTCCCTTGTATTGTAGTAGTAAAATACATAAACCTAGGAGATATCTGCAGCTGTTGATGGCTGGGTTTGAGTATCGGAATCTGTGCAAGATGATTTGTTGATGGCTCCAAGTACACTGATGTGGTGGATGGCACAGTCCATTCATCAATTAGAGTGCTGAGAAGTCCCCACATGTTCTTTGGTAAATGGTTAAAACTATCCACCAATCAGAGTTCTGGGAGCTGTTTATTAGGTATAACGGCATCCCGGCACAGCCAAACTTAATGAGCTGCACACCAAGAGACAGCGTAGGACTGCATGAGGAGTAAGTCAATCAGTTGGGTCTTATATTGTGTTGCCACAAGAGATCTGGGATCTGTATTTTGTTGTCAGCAGAGATTAAGGGATGTAGAATAAAACCACCATACATTTGGGGGATCTGTATTATAAAGCCATCAGAGATCTGTTATCTATATTATAAAACCATCAGAGATCTGTTATCTGTATTATAAAGCCACCAGAGATCTGGTATCTGTATTATAAAGCCACCAGAGATCTGGTATCTGTATTGTAAAGCCACCAGAGATTTGGGGTGGTTAACATTATGAAGCCACCCTAGACTTTATGGGTCTACACTGTAACACCACCAGATATTTAGAGGAGCTGCATTGTAAAGCCAGCAGAGATTTGAGGGGCCTGCATTGTAAAACAAAAAACAGATTTGTGGGTATACATTTTTTGAAGAGTCTGGGACACTCGCTTGTTCTTGCCAGGCCAAAAGTTGCCAGCCTCATCTATATGAAGACAGACTGCCATGGTTTAAATTTGAGTACTGCCAAAATGTCTGTAGGAGCAGACAGCTGGCAGATTGTATATTTGTATATTTGTTTATTCAGGTGCAGACTGTTCCTTGAAACTACTAAGGGCTCAATGGTGCACCACAAGACTAAGTAAGCACTTTGTCTACCACATGGATAACATGGAACATGTTACTGTAATGTAATGTACAACCAGCAAACAGTTTTACTTCTCTACATTTTATAATGTGAATAGAGAGGGCCTGATTCATTAAGGAACGCAAATGCCGATACACATTATATTGCACTGTGTATGCCCAGAAACAGACTATATGCCAGTGGACGCAAGTACATACATCATCATCATCATCACCATTTATTTATATAGCACCACTAATTCCGCAGCGCTGTACAGAGAACTCACTCACATCAATTCTTATTCAAACGCAAAGGACTCTTCCAACAGTCTATGATTTTAGGGGCAGAATGCGGGAGGGAGGGGGCGTATGCACATAGTGTACAGTTGGGGGTCATGCCATGGACAAGCGCACACAGCATCATCCGAATGAAGCTTTGGGCATCTCTGTGGTATGTGTTTTTTAGTCATATCACTTGCACCAGATACAGGTCTGGTGTAAGTGCCGAATGATAGTGATTTTAAAAAAAAACAAAACATTTATGTTTTTTCATTAATGATTATATTATTAACAGGTGACAATAACTGAATACTTTTGTTTTCTCTGCGTTCTGCTAGGACTTTATTTTTCAAATATGCATTGTACCTATCTAACAGTGTATTGTGATCGTCTCAATACGGCAAGTGCCGTATATACATAGCATGCCTACACCTATATTCAACAAGATACACTTCTAGTTGAATACGGACGGGCATATACCCGAATTACGTGCATTTTTTTAAAAAACGCACAATATGTTTGTTTTGCGTGCCTTTGTGAATCAAGCCCAGAGTGCAAACATGTTTGCTGCATACAGCATAACTAAGATAATAGCTAATCAGGACCTTCACACTAAAATCCAAGTGGGTGTTAGTTAGTACTTAGTACACACGCTTTTATTTAGTTGTGTCCAATGTCACCCTTTACACCTGCTAAAATATTTGCAAAGCTAGACCTGCCAAAAGCTGTGTTCCTGTGTGCCACACTACTATACTTACCTCAAAGTGTCCTCCTTTCCTGACAAAGGTGCTGGATCCCACGAGCACCAGGCAGACGAGGAGCTGCAGCAGTATTCCTGTGACGGAGGCACTCCCATACACCCAGCCAATGCCGGGCTGCAGTGTGAGGAGGTATTCCCAGAAAGTATAAGATCCTGGATTTATGGCTTTGTTTACTAGAGGACAAAACAGGTGTTAACTGTACAAACTAAATCTGACCAACAAAGGGACATACTAATAAAGGGGCTCCCTCGAAAGCATACGTAACAGGAATAGGCTGAGACTGATGTTACGTGTGGCTAACATATAAATATTGTAGACATTAGCCATGTTGTAGGGCAGGCCTGTCCAACCTGCGGCCCTCCAGGTGTTGTGAAACTACAAGTCCCAGCATGCCCTTCCAGCTATCAACTGGTTGTCTACTGGCAAAGCATGCTGGGGCTTGTAGTTTCACAACACCTGGAGGGCCGCAGGTTGGACAGGCCTGTTGTAGGGGATGTTTCACGGCTGAACAGGCCATTTCACAGAAATACAGCAATATAATGAAGATCTAGGGCCTGATTCATTAAGGATCTTAACTTGAGAAACTTTTTATTTCAGTCTTCTGGATAAAACCATGTTACAAAGCAAGGGGTGCAAATTAGTATCCTGTTTTGCACATAAGTTAAATACTGTCTGTTTTTTCATGTAGCACATAAATATCAACTTTAAATTTCAGTGTACAAATAAGCTATCAAGTATTTGTGTCACGACTGAGTATAGCATACCTGCTATCGTTGGCACTACTCGAAGGAAGGTGCGGAGTCTTGTGTGCCCCTGGTGTTCACCAGGGACCCCCGCAAGCAGTGCCGGATTTTCCGCTAGGCAACCTAGGCACCTGCCTAGGGCCTAGCGGGTCTCAGGGGGCCCAGATTGGGGAAGGGGACAATAAAAATTTTTTTTTTAAAAATGCGACCCCCTCCCCCGACTCGCGCCACCCGACCCCGCCCCCCGCGCCTGACTCGTGGTGTTATGGTCAGGGTCTATGTGCAACATGCCACGTGTACTGACTCCCGAGGCTCGGTCAGGAGCTGCAGCATTTACCACCATCCCCTGCGCAGGGTCTCTGTGAGAGTGTAGCGGTCCCAAGGTATCCCCTTCCCCCAGCAGGACCTCTCTTCTTCTGACATCAGGCTGTAGCCACAGATGCACTGGCCCGATCGGAAACTGGAAGCTGTGCCAAATGATAGGCAGAAGATCCATAAAGCACAGGAATATCTACAATATGTGCTGGACCGAAGGAGTGCAGGTAGGAGCTTAATACTCTGTTACAGATCTGTGCACAGAGAAGCATTATATAGATAGAGCACTTTTGAATTGGACGGGCTAAATGTCATCACATGACTGCTACTTTATAATTATATGCACGCTCGTCGTTATAGAGAGCAGGGCAGTGGCAGGACCTCCAGACAGCCGCTGCTGGGAGCGATGAGAGCACGCTGAAAATCAGGTCCAGTAATTGAGAGTTGGACTCTGGGTCCAGTGTCTGAATATTGTCTTGTTAGTTTATTTCCTCCAACTAATAATGTAATGAATTTTTAATGGTTCACATTCCTTTACTTCTGTCTTGGATGAAAACATGATTTAAAATGCTCAGCTTCTCTACAGCACTGCAATGTGCATTCTAAAACTTTCTGTCACTTTTCAGAAAATAATGAAAGTAAACAGACATTTACACCCCCTCCCCCCCCCATTCTGACATGAGTTCACTTTGTATTGCGTCATATTCAAAAAAATTTGCAGCATTTAGCAGTTTCTATGTGTGTTAAAAAATAAAATGACAATCAATGGTAGCGCTAATTGGCATCTATCAAAACATGCAGCAAACATCTGTCATTAATTAATGCCTTGTATATTTACTATAAAATACTGATAGTGGAGCGCTGAACATTAAGGGCCTCATGACACAGTTAGAGTGTACCGTGCATTTGTGGCTATCTTGTAGAAGGAGTCTGTGTACTGGGACTCTCACACTTGGATAGAAGAGAGCTGTGATCTGGGATCCAAGGACTGGTGCTCGGTACTTCTATATTTTATAGGACTGTATTTTTCAGTTATGTCCCAAAACTGCACAGAGGTTCTAATGTTCTCTTTACTTCAGTGACTGCCGCCTGTGATGCTGCCACTTACATTCACTATAGGGTCTGAATGAACTCCCTGTATGAGTAGTTATAATTGCCACTCTATAGTAGAAGCTCAGGACTGCATAGATTGATGGAATAAATCAGGAGCCAATATAAAAAGAAAAATTATCAATGGAGTTTATTTTGTTGTAATGAGCAGACACTGATGATCACCCTTTTCTTCTGGCTCCTTCATTACTTCTAACTAATTAGAAAAGCCTACCAGTGCTCCACTTAACCATCTCACCATGTAGTACACCTCATCCTCTTTCATCCTCCATCTCTCCCACTCTTGCTTCTTGCCCTCAGGTTCCCTTACATTGGGAACTCATCCCATGTGACAACCGTTTGTCTGTCCCATTCCCTTTAGATTGTAAGCTCTTGTGTGCAGGGCCCTCTGCCCTCCTGTTCTTATTACCTATAACTTTTGCTCACCATTTACACTGCGCACCTCCTCCTAGGGCTCTCTGCCCACTGACTCCTCTCCTCCATTGTTTTCGCTCCTCCTTCAGTGGCTCTAAACCTGTTAATTGCACCGACGCTAATGGGAATAGGTATTAACTTGCGCTGAATATACCTCTTGCACCCCAGTAGCTGTGTTGGGTTGTAGTGTTACACCATGTACTGTCTTGTTGTTACATAAGGCTGTATCTAGGGCAGTGTGACCTCCCACGGCGCATTGCCAAGCGTTTGTAAAGAGTTCCTACACTTAACAAAATGCGGTGGAGGGGGGGGGGGGGCGCTAGTGCTCTTTCTCGCCCAGGGCACTAGAATTTATAGTTACTGCTCTGGTTATGGTAGCAGGGTCAGCTGCGGTCACATGGTACACAGTGTTAGGCGGGCTGCTGGCACTCTATGGTAGTCTGTGTGCAGGAGCTGCAGCATTTCTGACTGAGCCTGGAGTCACAAAAGGTAGAAAAAGGTAAGAGGAAGGGGTACTATGACGGAGAGCTAGTGTGTGTGAGATTGAAGCTGCAGTGTAATAGGGGCCATGTGTGAGGGTGCTGGGCAGAAAGTGGACATGTGTGAAGGTGCAGGGCAGAGAGGGGGCCATGTGTGAGGGTTTAGGGCAGATCCCAATATCTTGCCTAGGGCCCCATGAGGTATAAATCCGGCTCTGCCCGCAAGGAGGTATGGCCCGCGAGTCAGTTAGCGAAGCACGAGAGAAATGTCAGACAGGCCGGTTCAGCAATGGTGCGGGCAAGGCAGGTACACAGGGAGAATCCAAAGGGGTGGTGAGTCAAGCCGGGTCGGTAGCGTTCTGGCAGCGTGGTACAGAAGGGAGATCCAAAAGAGTAGTCAAGGCAATCCAGGTCACAAGGGTCACAGGCAAACGGCAGATAATCAGGAGGCAGACAAAGGTCAGGAGACAAGTTATCACAGGTACACAGGAAACGCTGTAGGACAGGTAGACCTGAATTTGTGGCAATGGAGGTGGGGTCAAGAGAGGCTTAAATAACACAGGTGCCCAATCAGCTTCAGCGCCGCAGCGCTATCCTATTATTAGCGCCGTAGCGCTTCCTAGATGTGGCGTCCCGTTGCCTAGCAACGGGAACGCTTCCTGCACAGTAGCCGGGCGGCCGAGCGAGGAGGAAGTGACGTGTCTGGTTGCTAGGCAACCAGACGCGCGGATCAGCGGGGCGCCTGTCCGGGATCCAGGCGGCGCCTGACAATTTGTGTGCTACATGAAAAAACAGGCAGTATTTAACTTATGTGCAAAACAGAAAACTAATTTGCACCCCTCGCATTGTAACATGGTTTTGTCCAGGAGACTAAAATAAGAAGTTTCTCAAGTTAAGATCCTTAATGAATCAGGCCCCTACTCTTGCATTGATCTTCTGCCGAGTGGCCATTCCGTGCAGGATACGTAAATTCCACACTCAGTGAAATTTATCGTCTTAAATTTGATTGGGATGACAACTGTCAATTCATTAAGCTTTGTGGTATGTTGTGTTAGAAGTCTGGGTTGAACAAAAGTGGTAGGGGAAATTCCATGTGAAGACAAAATTATACACCGAAATGCAAAATGAGGCAAATATTCCACAAAACAGTCGTTTCATTCATCTCTAACTTATAGTATATTTTACAGAACATTTCACATTGGCTAGTTACTTACTGAAATTTATGACATGGGCGGCTGTGTGAGGTATAGTAAGAACAAACACTGTATATCCAACCAGCTCGTGCAGGAAAATATTGTGATCCAGTGGAAGTAAATGCACAACAAATGTAGCGCGCAGCCACGTAAGACAGCGGCGCAGCATAAAAGCCTGGAGACACAACAGAGAATTAAACAGGAGGCCTTGGTACAACAATCGGTACCTGTGGTTCTCAAGAGTGGCTCTTAGTGGTCACAAACAAAATTTGTAGCACAAAATGTTAATTTTTAGTCCTGTTATTTTGTCTAATCCACAAGTGGCTTAATGTGGGATAATGCAACACCTACTATAAAATATAGGATATTAAGGGGTATATTTACTAAACTGCGGGTTTGAAAAAATGGAGATGTTGCCTATAGCAACCAATCAGATTCTAGCAGTCATTTTGTAAAATGCAATAAATGACAGCTATAATCAGATTGGTTGCTATAGGCAGCATCTCCACTTTTTCAAACCCACAGTTTAGTAAATCTATCCCTAGGACTTGCAGAGGAGTTCCATGACCATATAAGAGCAAGAGGTCACAATTTGATTACTTTTATACAGGTCACAAACCTTGAGGTGAAGTCTTATATCCTATATATATCACATGGTAGGAGGTACATTATTCCTTATAATACAACATTAGTAGTTTTTGACAAAAAAATGTAAACATTTCAGTATTTCTATTACTACGCTACTAATATGTGTTTTGCTATACTTACTTATTCTTTATTTATGTATATTGATTAAGTTTTTCTTTAAATAAAGAGAACCTTACACATGTGTGACAGATTTTATGTAGAGGGGCTGAGTGCAGAGCTGGATTAAGGAGTGGTTGCAGGGGACGCATGCCCCAGCCCCCCCCACGAACCAGGTTCTCCCATCAATGTGGCACTGTATGTCTCCTGGTGGCTGGCCCCTCCTCCGGGACCAGCCTCCTTTCTTCAAGCACCCGCGGATTGTACGCTCTGAATCTCTCTCCCTTCCCCTATGTCTGTGCCCACCACATGTCACCTGGGGCGAGCAGCACCTGACTTGCGTGCTGTCCTATGTGTGCAGGCTGCAAGAGAGGCAGACTGTTCTGTCTCCAACAGAGGGTGGATGGAAGAAGGTGAGTGTGAGGGAAAAAGAAGGGAAAAGAGGGTGGTCTTAATGTAATGTGGGTGGGAGATGGGCTATAAATTTAATGGTGAAATGTGGGTGGGGGGTAATTATTTAATGATGGGTGCTATTAATTTATTTGTGAGGTGATGGTGGTGCTATTCAATTTAATAGTGGGGCTTATTTAAGAAGAGGTGATGGGATGTTTAATTTTATGCTGGGCTGCTTTGGGGGTTATAAATTGAAGGCGAGACTGAGTTTGTGGAGAAAGAGATCTATTCATTAAATGTGAGTATGAATTACTTAATGTTGTGGACAGTTGTTGGATAACTGCGTGCACCTAAAAGTAGAGGGCCCTATTTGCCATATTAGATAATAGGGGCCCACCTATCTTAAGTGCCCAGAGGCCCTAGAGCCTTAATCCAGCTCTGGGTGTGTGTAAGGGTGTTGCAGGTTATTTATCGTAAGCAGTACAAAGTGTGACAGAAGAAAATAACCTGGAAGAAGAGAGGAATGAAGCAGAGAAGCAGTAGGTATTGTTGCAATAGTGTATGAATAAGTGTGAAATAACTTCCTTATGCCATCAGAAAACTCTGATACTATTGATAAAATATGGAATAACAACAAGTGATTAATCTCTGAAAGGAGATAACGAGGGCAGATGTACCATCATCCTAACCCAATCACGTCCCTGTTCTCCATCACTATTTGACAAGGCATATCTTTTTATTACCTCCCCTTGTATACTTGTATCTTGCTGTTTGTAATAATTTATTTTTAGAAAACCTTTTCCAAGGTTTATAACAAAGTAAAAATAAAGCAAATTTTTATATATATATATATATATATATATATATATATTTTAGTTGAGACAACAACTGCAGCCAGTGAACCAGCCACCTACCACAATAAACGTGCAGTTGAAGTTCAGGCACTGACCACAACCCTTGGCGACCATGATCCAGCCCCCAAGACTGGAATGATTGACAGCTGCCAGGGTAAAAAGCAGTATGTTGACACAGAAGTAGCAGCACATGAACAGGACCTTGCTGCGATTGTTGTGCCAGTAGGTTGGAGTCAGGTAGCGAGGGGTGTGAGTCTTCTTTTTTATGGTTGGAGGCTTCAGCCAGTTAGCAGCACTGAGGAGTAGAAAAATGAGAATAAAGTTCAATATAAACCTCTCACCTCTCTGTTTGTCTGTAATACCCAGTCGCATTTTATTACTGTGTTAGTCCCAATTGTAAAGCGCTACGGAATATGTTAGCGCTATATAAATAAATGTTATTATTATTAATAATAATAATAATAATAATAATAATAATATACAACTAATTAGTATACTACATGTCATATAAAATAACTCTAACTGAATGGTGTAATTTAATTAATTCAAATGTACATAATTAATAACTCTCAAATTTGAGATAACACTGGTCCTAAGGCCTGATCCACTCAGATGCACCTTTATTTTACCAACAAGAACAACTAATCAGTTTTTTTGGCACCATTTGTACTGATATTATGGTGATGTGCACCTGTCACTTACACACTGTGGAGGTCGCATATAAAGTGCAAAATAACTGCTGTATAGTGCAAAGGCAGCTTTGGACCTATTGTATGCCAGGATTTACGCCAGTCTGCCTGGGTTTATGAAGTAATATGGCGGAGCTGGCGCAGGTGTACTAGTGTTGCAGAGGGGAGGAGGTGAGGGCAGTCTTAGTACAGTACAGAGTAGGTGATCTGGTGTGATTGGCTTGCGGAACACTGCAGAAACCATATTTTCTATTAGGGGCATTCCATGCTGTGTAGAGGGGTGTACAGCCATTCCCACACCCCAAAAGTAGTTGAATTTTGCAGGAGCTTGTGGTCTTTAGATCTTGTCCTTTACTTTTAAAAGCAGTCCTAATATCTCCTTACTCTCATGACTCATTTAAGCCATAAATGATGTTGGACATTGATGTGATGTTTACATTTTTTACACAATGCACCTCTACTTATCTTTCTGCTTCTCCGCACATATTAGCTCATTTCTAGGTTACAGAATTGTGTCCAGAGAGCGCTGAGCAGCCCATCCCTGTGTCCCAGTGCAAAACCAAGGCTTTAGTTGTGCGTGTCGGGTCCACTTACTAAATGACCTCCATTGGAGGAAGCCATTTATGTGGGCTGAACAAACATAAGTCAGAATGCACGGACTAGGATATGAACAATATATACAACAATACAGCCTATCAATTCATTAGCTACAAGTGAACTGATTGGCTAATATGCTGCATTATTCTAAATACTGGTTCAGCCTACAAATGGCTGCCTCGGTGATGTCGCTGATTTACAGACGCTTTTTCAAGATAAATTAGAAGCCGACTAAAAATAGACAACAGAAGCAGAACATGCATTCCTAATAAAAAAAGGTTAAAGGTTATCTCACAGCTTGTAAACTATTAAAACTGACTGAGTATTATCACAAGAACTTCTGTAATATGGTGCCCAGTTGTAAATCCTTTAAAAAAATGACTGAGAACCAGGGACACATGAAAGATCCACCATGGTACATCACTCCGTGAAATATACTGTTCACAGATTGTTGCTTAACGTGCACGATACATCACCAAATGTTCTTAAAGGCAATTGATCACTCCCATGCTACAATATGGTTTCCTACGCTATTACATATGGTAGTGATCTTAGGCTTGTAGATCCAGTTAGAAAATTCACCTGATTGTTAGGTTTTCCATGACTTCTGGGAAACGTTCCAGTTGTTCCTTTAGTTCCTGGAATGTGATGGATCCACTGTTGTCCTGGTCAGCAGACTGGAAAAGTATGAGAGTCAGGTCATCTAGTTTCTCCTCCGGCAGTGAGATAGCATTCTCCAGCAGACAAGACTTCAGAACTGTACGCAGCTCATCTGGGTCAATAGAACCACTGCCTGAATGGAACACAATCCATATCACCACTGCTATCAGGGAACCAGGATGAAACGTTTACTCAAAAATACTCTTGTCAAGGTCAAATACTGAACCTTCTCAGAGGACTGAAATGCATCTGTTCTCACATCCTGCAATCTGGGCTACCTTCTTAATTATTCAGACATAGACAACTCTATCAAATTTTATTTGTGTGTCTTTGAAAATCTGTCAAATGTTGTGACCCAGGACCAGTGGTAGAGCTAAAGACCCCTAGTCTCCCATGTAAAATTTAACCTGAGGCACCTTTTCCTCACTGTCATTATCTTCACCCAATGTGTTATACAGCCATAAATAACCAGTAAATTAAAATAGCATATCAAGGCCAAAGGACCAGCATTACGCCCTTTGTTTCATCCTCTTCGCTGCAGCCTGGGGATTTGGCCAGGTACAGTCACAGCAACCTCTAGAAGCAACCACTCCTGTCATTGGTTATTATTATATGGTAGCTTCTCATTCACTGAATTAGAATTGATTGCTTGTGTTCCCAGAAGGAAACGCAAGCGGAGTGCTAAGTACCAATTACAGTAGTGCAGGCCTGACCAACCTGTGGCTCTCCAGGTGTTGTGAAACTACAAGTCCCAGCATGCACTTCCAGCAATCATCTGACTGTGTATTGGCAAAGCATGCTAGGGCTTGTAGTTTCACAACACCTGGAGAGCCACAGGTTAGCTAGGCCTGCAGTAGTGCTGGTAACTAGACTATAGTGCAACCAGCCCATTCCCTGGGAATTTATGAATGGTAGCGGGTGTGGGGACAATTTAGGGAAAGACATGCAAACTTTGCAGCCTGTCTAGAAATTCCATCCAGAAAAAAACAGCAGCATCAAGTTAAAAAGTCCTTTTATTCAGCAGTAACTTCAAAGGGAAATCTTGCCTTGTTGTATTACTGTGGTGAATAAAAGGGCCTTTTAGGTGCATCCAGCCTCGGACTGGCCTGCCGGGAGGCGGGCTATCCACCGATAGGCCCTGCTGCATTGAAGCCCCACCCCCTCTGTTGTTAGGGCGGAGCTTCCATGCGGCTGACTCCTGACCCTTCCGACGGCGACACTTGTGTTAAACACACTACCGCGCAAGTGCAGAGAGCCGCGTCTGGGCTCTCTGCACTTGCGCGGTAGTGTGTTTGTCAGTTTCAGCTGGGGAACAAAGAGACTGTGACGAGGAGGTCCTGTTATCCAGCCGCCCAGAGGAGCAAGAATGAAGGATGCTGGAGCTTTGCACAAGTAAGTGTGGCAGCAGGCATGAAAGAGGGAGAAGGGGGGCCAAGGCAGCATTGCATGAAAGAGGGAGAAGGGGGCCAAGCAGCATGGCATGAAAGAGGGAGAAAGGGGGCCAAGGCAGCATGGCATGAAAGAGCGAGAAGGGGGCCAAGCAGCATGGCATGAAAGAGGGAGAAGGGGGTCAAGACAGCATGGCATGAAAGAGGGAGAAGGGGGCCAAGCAGCATGGCATGAAAGAGGGAGAAGGGGGGCCAAGGCAGCATGGCATGAAAGAGGGAGAAGGGGGCCAAGCAGCATGGCATGAAAGAGGGAGAAGGGGGTCAAGACAGCATGGCATGAAAGAGGGAGAAGGGGGCCAAGCAGCATGGCATGAAAGAGGGAGAAGGGGGGCCAAGGCAGCATGGCATGAAAGAGGGAGAAGGGGGCCAAGCAGCATGGCATGAAAGAGGGAGAAGGGGGGCCAAGGCAGCATGGCATGAAAGAGGGAGAAGGGGGGCCAAGGCAGCATGGCATGAAAGAGGGAGAACGGGGTCAAGACAGCATGGCATGAAAGAGGGAGAAGGGGGGCCAAGGCAGCATGGCATGAAAGAGGGAGAAGGGGGGCCAAGCAGCATGGCATGAAAGAGGGAGAAGGGGGGCCAAGGCAGCATGGCATGAAAGAGGGAGAAGGGGGCCAAGGCAGCATAGCATGAGAGAGGGAGAAGGGGGGCCAAGCAGCATGGCATGAAAGAGGGAGAAGGGGGGCCAAGGCAGCATGGCATGAAAGAGGGAGAAGGGGGCCAAGACAGCATAGCATGAGAGAGGGAGAAGGGGGGCCAAGCAGCATGGCATGAAAGAGGGTGAAGAGGGGCCAAAGCAGCATGGCATGAAAGAGGGAGAAGGGGGGCCAAGACAGCATGGCATGAAAGAGGGAGAAGGGGGTCAAGACAGCATGGCATGAAAGAGGGAGAAGGGGGTCAAGACAGCAGGCATGAAAGAGGGAGAAGGGGGTCAAGGCAGCATGGCATGAAAGAGGGTGAAGGGGGGCCAAGGCAGCATGGCATGAAAGAGGGAGAAGGGGGGCCAAGGCAGCATGGCATGAAAGAGGGAGAAAAGGGACCAAGGCAGCATGGAGGGCACAGTGTGTTCATAAGGAGGCACAGCATGGTGATGAAGGGGCAAAGTAATATTTGTGTGATGGCACAGCGGGCTTGTGGTAATGTAATGTGTGTGAGGTAGGTGGTGGCTAACTAATGGGTTATTTGTTTGTGGGGTGATATTGGGGCAATTTAATTTTATAGTGGGGACTATTCATTTTAGATGGGGTGGATGGGGTGGTTTGTGGCTGAGTTTGAAGAGCATGAGGTCTATTTATTAAATGTGAATATGAATTATTTAATGGCAGTGACGGTTCTGGGAAATAGGTATATTATACGTAAATGCTATTATTTTATTGCTGGGATTGTTTGGAGGAGGGAGATAGGTTTATTTATTAAATGTGAATACTATACTACTTTTAATGTTTGGGCTTGGTGAAGGCCTAAGTATTTATCGTGGGTCCTATTGATTTAATGCCGGGGTTGGTTGGAATTTTCTAAATGTACCCATTTTTTTTCCAAATAGGGCCCCCAACATTCCAGCATCCAGACAAGCCGCAACTAAAGAAACCAGCAGCCACAGGTGGTGACAAAAACAGGTCTGTCAAATGTTCTGATTCTAGTGGGACAATCCCGATTTTTGGTGACTGTTCTGCCCAAGCTAAGGGGCAGGTCAAGACTGTGTACTCTTTATATACACACTGCATTCTTTATATACTACATTATGATGCTAGCTGTCCTTCGTAGGCTGACCACTCCCCCTCTAGTATCTGGTCCCGCCTCTATGATGGCTGGCCACACCCCATCTGGTGGGCCCCTAGCGTTGCAGTTCCCCGGTGGGCCCTTCATGCCCCAGTCCGACACTGGGTACATCCACTGGTTGCTGCTGTTTCCTCTGGATGCAATTATTGGAGAGAAAAATATTTTTATATTATAATATATGTGAACTATTACATTTTTCAAGAAAGTTAAAAATGGGAAAATATCTAGTTAAAGGTGTTTTCCACCATGAGACAACTATTTAATGACTTGGTTAGCACATGTGCCTCTGCAAATATCATTAATATCTTAATTTATCTTTATAATCTGACTTTGTTCTGTGTTTGTTGCACCAAGAGATGTATATTATCTATGCTGGGATTTTGGTGGAATAAAACAGAAGCAGTCAAAACAGATAAAGCGATATATTTAGCAATGTACTTAATAAAAATTGTACAAACCAGTAAATTAAACAATACAAATTAAAGCTTCCTGATAAGCAAAGCTATGCAGAAGTTGGGTATTAGAATATGGTCATATGAAGTACATGCACTGAATAACAATGAATTAATAGCTGATCAGGTGACAATGAATCACGCAGCATCCTGTACTGTCTATAAGTGGCCACTAACACTGTGGTTATGATGGCCCAGCAGACCATTCTAGCTCTAACTGGCTGCACATAGTAGCGTGTATGAGCCAAATAGGCCGTCTATCCTGATCATCATGTGATCAATTGGAGCAAACAGTAAATTTGGTTGGACAATAACTGTATCTATGTATTTATTAATCTCCAGACCTCGTTAATATGGCTCTGTCTGATTCAGAGATTCAGATCTTTCTGATATTTGTATATACTGTATGGTCCATGTAGGGCATCTTAACTCATTAGCTTTGGTTAACCTATGCAATATATATTAATGATCTAATCTTGTGGTACGGACATCAAGTTATAGTACTTTGGCATTTTCATGGTGTACAATGAAGCTCCATAAATAAAAATGTGCATATACTTTATTGACAATCTGTAACACTATACTGTATCCTATTACTACAGGATGCAGCCCCCAAGTCCTCACGCAATTACCGTCCACATCATAGACTTGGAAAAGGAAACGCAGTTTGTCCGTCTCACTTCCATGTATCAGGAGATTGAGCGCCTCCAACAACTCATCCAGACTGATGGAGCCGCTCCCGTCTGAATCGAACAAAGCAAAAAAACGCTCTGCAAAAAAGGACTGTGAAGCAGGGGGGCATTAGGGCAAATTATACACAAGTAACAATGAGTTTATTATAACCCTGTATAAAATTGTATTTGCCTATGATTTCCTGGGTGGGTGCAGGTAAGTGCACTAAACATGGTCCAATCTCAGCAGACCCTGGGACGCTACACCTCTAACCAACTCATTTTCAGTATTTAATTATAAAGCACAGAAAATAATGATAGTCGGGAATATTATAACAGATTCTGATAAATTATTCCTGTTTTTCAATGTACACCGATTACACAATACATTTTCAGCAGCAATCTAGAAAAATGTAAACCGATACTTGAGATGTTGTATATACACTAGAAACTCTGTGACCATTCTCTGTGATTTATACAAGACACTGATCATCGATGCAAATTAGATTATAGTTGTCAACTAGCGTAGGGCAAGTGAGCAGCACACAGTTCATGCTGCACCAGTGATATCAAGTGGAATGGACTGACTAATTGACCAGTCACTCTCTATCTTCTTACAGTGTGCTAAGTGTCTATGTTATAGCTACAATTTGGAATTAGAATTGCAGAAAAATGGCTTTATTGCCACAACAACATTGGATGTTTCATGATTGACATGCAGCATTCTTATAAAGGAGATTTGCCAGTATGTCAGAATCCAGATAAATCTTTCTATTGTGCCTGAACCAAGGTCTGAAAGTTCGTTGAATTGAATAGGAAGGGAGGTAAGAGGTGTAGTAAGGGTCAACAGGACATGATCTGCAAAGATGGCAGATGATATATGATTATATACTGCTTGGAGTTTATAAATATTACAGAGATATTGTGATTTAACCTAATCCTGGCTGCCAGGAGCTCAATAACCATGGCAAGTATCAAGGGAAAAAAGCACCCCAGTCTCCGCTGCCAAACTGTGCCCAGTAGTAATGTGGGCTGTAATATAGGGACATAGTAAACTCATAATGCATTATGGTCTGACTAATGAAGGGCCAGGAGAACCAACTGAAGGCATTTTTGGCATCCACAGCATGTGATAGAATGATAGAAAGGAATTTCATATGTGTTGATATAGTGAATACTATAAATGGTTCTGTCTAGCACTTGTCTGGAAGGAATAAATCCTACTTGATTGGGGACTATCAGAAAAGGCAAAAGAGGGATCAATCTGTTAGCAAAAATATTTACAAAAGTATTAAAATCTGTCTTTAATCTACTCTGTTTCTCTTCCTGTCTTCATAAAATATCTCAGTGTTACCTAACGTCTTTAATTTTAGTCTCATAACTACCTTCTTCTATTCTCCCAATGTCTGTTATTGCTACCTCCGACCTCTATCTCTTCCTCTTTCTATCTGTTCTCTCCTTCGTTTCCTCCTGTTCTTCAAGCAGCACAGAAGGCTCCTTCCATTTTTCTGTCACAGCTCATCATTCAGGTGCTGCTCCCCTCTTTGTTCTGTTCTATGTGCTCACACAGTCACTTCCCATCCTCACAACTATTACACCTATATGTCGTTCCCCTTCTCTTCCTAATCTGATCCTCTGACCAAATGTCATTACCTCTGTTGTGCCTCCTAATCATTACCTATAACTGGGCAAAAGTTGACCCTAAATCCCTCCGTCCAGCGCTCCACTCTGTTATCCCCTTTTATCTTCCCTTCTTTCACTATCCTTTCCTTTCCTGTTCTCCTCCTGCTCTCCCCTATACTGCGCTCCCGGCCATTCTCTCCCTATTTTATCTTTTGCTGAGCTGCCTCTTCTGCTTCCAGCCAGCTCCTTCCCATGCAGTCTGCTGAGGTGATCTGATCATTTCAACCCACAATACTAATCAGTAAGTCTCAGCACTAGGAGTGTCCCTTGTGGTCCTACATTATAACTGGCATTTGTCAAAGCAATGATAAATATTACAAATCTATATCAGCACACATTAATGTAAATGTAGAGGGTTGTGTACATTAAGAGCCTTATGTATGGTTGGGAGCAAAGCAAAAAAAGAAGCAAATTTACACTGTGGCAAAACTGTGTTTCAGTGCAGAGGGACAAATGATAAATGTGCAGACAGATTTAGAGTTGGGAGAGGGCGTGTCCTAACTCAACTCTAAATTGTAGTGTAAAATAAAGCTGTCCAGTATTTTTGTGCTACATGCAAAAGCAACAGTATTTTCCCTGCATCAAAAAAAGGAAATGCATGTTCACCAATGGCATGACAACATGGTCTGTACAGGAGAAAATTTGCACTTTTTTATTTTTGCTTTGCTACTATGTATAAATGAGGCCCTAAGTATGCTTATTCCCTACTATGTAAATATAGTTGATTGTCTTTCCTGTGATTTTATGTTAGTGACATCATACGATTAACCACTTACTAGTGACAAGAACCAGAGTGATAAAATTATCATTTCACGTAGTCACTGGCTAACCTCTGATTATTATTAATTCAAGACAAATTTGTACAATACCGCCATCTTGTGGAACTCTGATCTAATGTCTAGCCTTGTTTTTATTGCATTTTTCATTCTTTGATAATTCTATTATTTTTATTAGTTAACAGATTATGTGAGACTATGGGTCCATTCATAAAGAGCAAAACTTGCACGTCACATAGATATATTCACAATGCAGCATTATAGCAACAATTAATATAATAATACTGTGTATTGCAACGTCCAATTTTATTGTATTTAACACAACATATTTAAAATACCTTAGTGATAGACTAACAAATGAGATATAAATAAACATAAACTTATGTTACCAAAAATAGGCCGACCAAATCAACTGATAAATCATTGACAAAAAAACAGCAAGCAGTGTTGCACTAATAACAACCATATTACAATCCAATTTAAATTTCCAATTTGCATGTGTTCCTGTTCATCATTCAGTCTGGTCACACTTCTGCATTCCAGAATATCAGCAGTCTGCATATTTATCTGTAGACTGAGTCCTTTATACATACAGTACACATTGTATACTTCCAATATTGTAACCTGTGCCCTTGTGGAATCTCATGCTATTATAGAGCACCACCTACAGGTTCTGCCACAACCTAGCAACTGCGTATAGATTATAAATAGTGACTGATGGCTGAGACTTAGGCTACTGTTGCTGTGCACCCCCTATTACTGTCCAGCCTTATGGTCTAAAACATCAGCATCTGTCTAAAATAAATACATTTATTCTGCCAATAATGTCACACACAATAGCCTCAGCAGGAGGGTCAGATACATATTAATACAGAAAATGTAACAACTTGAAATTCTGCCATCCTAGGCACAGGCCTATAAAGCCTTTCTCCAAATCCAGGCCTAAATAATGGAGTGCAGTCCAGGCAGGCCCGGCGCTCCCATTAGGCAACGTTAGGCAGTTGCCTAGGGCGCCGGGCTCTGAAGGGCGCCACAGGATTAAAAAGCAGGTATACTTTATACTGTGAAACTGTGCGGGCATACCTTCCACGGCCGCCGCACAGCTATGGATCACCATCGCCGCAACGGCCCCCTACAACAGCTGATGGGACGGGCGCACCTCCGTCTCCTCCACTCCCCCTCCCCTCACTGACTGTCGGGCGTGACATCATCATCAGGGCCTGACAGTGTCAGTGAGGGACGGGACCCAGCAGAGAGGAGCAGCGTTCTGGAGTGTAAGGTAAGGAAAGTCCTGGGGGCGGATATTTTGGGGGTGGGTGGCGGATTTATTTTGGGGGGGGGGCGGATTTCAAAATTGCGCCTAGGGCGCCGGGGATCCTAGCACCAGGGCTTCTGTCCACAGTGTACATGGCCAGGACCTTTACTGGTTTGGAATTGCATTAAAGCCTCAATTAAAGCTAGGGGTAAATCTAGAAGATGCAATTTTGCACTTTGGCAAAACCATCTTGAACTGTCAGGGGTTTAAAATGTGCGGACAGATATAGCGTTGGAAGGGAGGGAAGCATCTTAACTTAACTCTAAGTTGCAGTGAAAAAAATAAAGCTGCCCAGTAATTGTACACTACATTCATAAACAGCCGGTATTCCCCTGCATTCAAAATAAATTTGCACCCTTGCATGGTAACATGGCTTGTCCAGGTAAATAATGTGCGCCCTTTAACTGGATTTGTTCCTGACTCTAAATGAAGACCTATATGCATACTTGCCAACTCTCCCAGAAAGTCCGAGAGACTTTCTCCCGGGTCAGTCTCCCGTGCTCTCGGGGGAGCTGACATTTCTCCCGGATCCAATATTTCACAGAGAATCACGTCATTTGATGCGATTCTCGGTGAATCACGCCATTTTGGAGGGCGGGAGGGGGCGGGGCGAGGCCAAGAAGACGTACAGTACGTTTTCTCGGGGGGGGCAAAATGACGCGATTGGTCTCGCCCCGCCCCCTCCCACCCTCCAGTCACGCCCCCAACTCCCGGAAGCAAGTTTCCGGGAGTTGGCTAGTATGCCTATATGTAGAAGAATAACTGAGATACTGCTTAACTTGTTAGAGTGCAGCAGTCTATGTTGGGTTTGACCTCCCGCAGCCCTCTCACCAATAAAATTGTTATGTACTTAAAATGCACCTGTCACACAAAGACAGGGGAGACAGCGATTTTGTGAGCTCAACCAATTTTCATAAGAACTGTCAATTAATTAAACAGTGAACTGTGGTCACTGGGTCCCAGTGAGGTAATAGACTGCATTCTGATGAATATTTGTGCCTCTAATATCACTGATTCCTAATCAATAATAGGCCCCTTCTCCAAAATCACTGCTCGGCTCAGAAAAGAATAATAAAGGAAAATTTAACCTCTTTGACTTTCAGGGCCGTCTTGAATTCTTCTAGATCAATTTCTTTGTCTTCTCCGGCAATGCTCTCAAACTGCTGAGATACCCACTCCAGCCACTTAGCGTCCTCATCTGTACTCATGACTCTAGAACAGAGAACAATGCGCAGTGTTAGAATTACACTTTAATATACATCATGGAGCTTATTTTAATAAAATGTGCTCAGTGCACATATATGCTGCAACAGATAGCAGCTAATCAGATGCCAGCAGTCATTTCTGACATTCATACAACAAAAGCAAATGTTTGATTGGTTGCTATAAGTTACAGCATATTTGCATTTTGTTAGTAAATATCTCCCACTCTTACATAGACTGGTGATAGACATGCAAAAAGTGTACATTTGACTAAATTTGCAGATTAAATTGAAAATATTGACAACTTGTAAGCTTTGTTTGTCACTTTGGTTTAAAAAGAATGCTTGTGAAACTACTACATCATACCTACAATTGTTTTTTAAACTTTTGATATTTTACATTAATATTTTCATTACACAGATAAATTTCGGCCTGCATATAGACGTCACAGCAGTAATTACATCCTGGGGGCCAAAGAAACACATTATTATATGTTTTAACCGCACTTTCTTTTATTAAAAGTGTTTTCTGAGTAGTAATATATGTTTCCAATTTCTATTTCTTTCCCTTTTAATCAAGTTAATCTTTGTTTCTGGATGTAACTGACAAAATGTGCCTATTGTTGTGTCTAAGGGCTAGATTTACTAAGCTGCGGGTTTGAAAAAGTGGGGATGTTGCCTATAGCAACCAATCAGATTCTAGCTTTCATTTATTTAGTACCTTCTACAAAATGACAGCTAGAATCTGATTGGTTGCTATAGGCAACATCCCCACTTTTTCAAACCCGCAGCTTAGTAAATCTAGCCCTAAGTGTCTGTTGGCATATGAAAATGGTAATGTAAAAATGTACATTTTTCATGATGTGATTGGTGGAGTTGGGAGGACTGGTAACATTTATTACTAAGGCTAGGCACAGGTCTGTAACTAATTTTACAGCCATATGCAAAAATGAAATGTCATTTGTGGGTCAAGGTATTTAAATGAGATTCAAGAGGTGGATAGAGCACTGTACAGTCCTGTTTGCAGCTGTTAGAATAAAAGTTTCTACCCCGCAACATGACTTGTGTCTTTACACGTCCTAGGAGTTGTGGAAGCCAGGCCTTGGCTGATACTTTCAATGTGACGCCTTTGATATCTTCCCTTTATATGGGGATGTGCAGTCCTACGTGCATTGTTACCAACGTAGTAAAAACATTGAAATGCATGTTAGTGACAAATATAATAAATATGTTACACCATGATTTAAGTAAGATATAAGTGAGGTTCAATAGAGCAGTATTTTAGGAGAAAAACAGATAATTATTGACAGCTAAAGTGTTAGATTTGTAGTAGTGCTAATGGTAGATGTCCATTTTTAAGTGCATTTGCAGCCGGGCCCCAAACTCTCTCGCAGACCTTTTTTCCAGGGGCTGGATAACTGTAAAGTGGGCACACTCCAGGGAGACCAGTAATTGCATTTGCCCAATATAAAATGCGCCAGCAGATTTTTTAATTCATAAATGACCTCCACTCTTGCTCCATTTTCTTGCCTACCTTCACACACAAATTAAAGATCTGTATATAAAGTATATAAAGCTAGCCAGCCACACATACACTGATTCTGCCATTTGGCCCAAGAGCTGGATGGCAGTATCACTCGCAATTTAGTAATCAAAAGTTGGTGATCTGGTCATTGAGCCGACAGATAACTCCAAGTCTAGGGCCTATTACTGTGTTGTAACTAGAGATGGTCACTGACCCCCGTGTTTTGGTTTTGGATTCGGTTTTGGATCTGGATTACCGTCGTGTTTTGGTTTTGGTTTTGGTTTTGCAAAACCGCCATTGCGTGTTTTGGTTTTGGTTTTGGTTTTGTTTGGTTTTGTTTTGCAATTTGTTATAAAAATTTCATTTATTGGTGCTAAAATAACATAATTTAGGTATTATTTTGTAGCTACATTATTATTAACCTCAGTAACACTAATTTCCAGTCATTTTTTATTCAATTTTGAACACCTCCTATGTCACAATATGATTTTCATACACTTGAAAAGAAAAATTGCTGCAGTTCTTGCCAGTGATAACAAAAAGGCCATTGTCATGCCTGGGCATAAGACCAAAAATCCACCTCTTAAGTGTGGAATTATTTTTACACGAATCCTGGCAAGAGTTGTCTATCCATTTGTAACATTTTGAAAGCCACACTCAGTAGAGGTAGGGACCTTAACCATCTGGGATCCTCATCCATGTTTCGTCATTTTTCAGCGAGTTATTGGCAAACTGTTGGGAAAATCAGAAACTTTGGTTAAAAAAAAATTAACAACAAGCATTCCAGCATAATCTACCTCCCTTCTCTCATCTACATCCCAGCACCTGCAATCTTCCCCCCCAACAATTGGCAAGTAAACAATCCTCTGCAAGAGGAAGCAAGAATGAAACCTGTCACCCAGTCGCAAAGCGGATCACAGACGCCCTGGGTACTATGCTAGCGTTAGATCTGTGTCCAATGTCCACTATTAATACAGTTGGTTTAAGACATTTAATTGAGGTGTTATGTCCCTGTTAGCAAATGTCATCACTATACCATTTTACTAGAAAAGCTTATTCTCTCCTGTACCGGAAAGTTCCTAAAAATGTCATTATTGGGTGACAAAATGGTATTCTACCCACTGTACACTTAACCACAGATATGTGTACAAGCGGAACTGGGCAAACAAAAGATTATATGACTGTGAAAGCCCACTGGGTTGGTCTTTCGCCTTCCCCAGCATGGACAGCAGCAGCATGTACCCAGGTGCATCACATTTTTGAGAAGTAGGCTACTCTGTGTATCAGCAGCTTCACTAAGAGGCATACAGCTGACAAACTGTTCCAAAAACTAAGGGATGTCATTGAAAGATGGCTAATCCTGCTTGGAGTCTCCTGAGGATATGTCATTTCTGATTACGACCCCAATATTGGTCCAGCATTACAGCGGGGCTGAATTCCATCACATTTCCTGTTTTGCACACACTATCAACTTGGTGTTACAGAACTTTTGAAAAATGACATGCAGGAGATGCTGTTTGTGTCCATAAACATTTAGGGTCAATTTGTGGTTTCTGCAACAGCATGTAGGAGAATACAGCAGCTGCAAGAAGACTAGCATTTGAGGGGAATATACTTTAGTCCAGCGAAGTAGTTACCTGTGAAGAAAGTGCAGACACAGTTAGCTTGAGTCAAGTGATTGCCTTAATAATAGATTTTGAAAAGGTGCTACATAAAATTATAGTGTGCAATAAAACAAAGTAAATGTGCTAACTATATTTTAATTGTAGATGAAATACTTAATTTTCTTTGCAAGGATCCCAGACTTATCAACATCTTGTTGGGACGTCTTCTCCTTCAGTTTCTCTGGCAACTGCTTGTAATAAAAGAAATTGCTTTCCCAAGACACCCAGTGGTGATGCAGATGAGTCCGCTAAACATTTTGATATTTGCTGTGCTGTAAAAGAATTGCCCAAAAACCGTGACAGCTCTGCCCTAAAATCAACTAGTCATTCCCTTTGGAAGGCCATTATCAGCAATTACATCATACTACACAGACTTCTATGATATTGGGATATTGGGATGAATTAGTATTGTTGGAGGAAGATTATCACTAAACCCTGCCACCTCTCCAGTTTCGCAATGAGCTATGGTACAATAAAATGTAACTGCAGATTTAGACCAAGACTGTCAGCCCTATTATTTCTATTTCAGCAATTACAATTAGCAATGGAGCAATGGAGCTCTTCTCTTTGGGTGTTACCTATATAACGCAGCACAATTTGCCTGCAAATTCTACAGACAAGCCTGCTTGTCTTCCTCTCCATCAATGACTCTTAGCAATTGAGCACTCGTCTTTGGGTGTATATTACACCCAAACATTATTAGTGAAAATTATGAAAAATACAGTTTAATCCCTGATAGGCCCTCCACCATCCTTTGCATGTTAATAGTAGGATTGGTTGGAATTATGGTCAAGGTCACACATTTTTTTGACAAATCCTTCAAACCAGCCCAGATGTCAAACTGTTGTGGTCTGCCCCCTGCGTCATCCCTGCTTGTGTTTGGAAAGTGCATATTGGTGCCAGAACCTCACATGCCAGAACTGCTCCCACTGGTGCCACACTGCTGCAGGACTTACACAATCAACCGCATCCTCATCGTCGGATACCCAAATCTCCCCCACATCCTCTTCTAAAGACAAAGTGTCATCCTCACTTGGTGTATCACCGGCTACACTCGGGCTGTTCAGGCACACATCAGCAGAACTGCTGAAAGGGCCCTTCTTTATGGGTAGACTAACAGAATGGTCACGATTAGACATCCCACTGTTGGATGGACTCTCCACAGGGATTGTTGTCATTTGTGAATCAGAGCAAATATTCTCCTGTAATGCCTCACTGTTATCTTGCAGCTCGGCTTTGACGCGTAACAGTAGTTGTGCACCAATTGTAGGCTGGGTAACTTTTTGGGATCTGCCACTAATAGCCAAAGGTGAAGGCCTCATTCTCTCTTTGCCACTGCGTGTGTAGAATGGCATGCTTGCAATTTTTTTTTTATCGTCACTTAACTTTTGCTCAGTTACACTTCTTTTTCGCTTCAATACAGTAAAATTTTTTTGGGTTTTTGTTTTTTGCACTAATTTGAAAACACTCTGTTGTTTGACATCGCCTTGGCCAGATGACGTACTGGGAACACTAACATCAGGACTGGTGACAGAACCTGGTTGCTCATTTAGATCATATGTGGACTGCTTTGAATCCATTCTGAGCGCAAACCACTGGGGAGTGCTAAAAATTATTTAGTAGATTCTGCTGACAGTTATGACTTTTGACAGCCAGAAATATTAATGCACAATTAGGGAGGACACCCCAAAAACACTGAGGTGTGCTACAAATTATTTAGTAGATACTGCTGACAGATATGACTTTTGACAGCCAGAAATATTAATGCACAATTAGGGAGGACACCCCAAAAACACTGAGGAGTGCTAAAAATTATTGAGTAGATACTGCTGACAGATATGACTTTTGACAGCCAGAAATATTAATGCACAATTAGGGAGGACACCCCAAAAACACTGAGGTGTGCTACAAATTATTTAGTAGATACTGCTGACAGATATGACTTTTGACAGCCAGAAATATTAATGCACAATTAGGGAGGACACCCCAAAAACACTGAGGAGTGCTAAAAATTATTGAGTAGATACTGCTGACAGATATGACTTTTGACAGCCAGAAATATTAATGCACAATTAGGGAGGACACCCCAAAAACACTGAGGTGTGCTACAAATTATTTAGTAGATACTGCTGACAGATATGACTTTTGACAGCCAGAAATATTAATGCACAATTAGGGAGGACACCCCAAAAACACTGAGGTGTGCTACAAATTATTGAGTAGATACTGCTGACAGATATGACTTTTGACAGCCAGAAATATTAATGCACAATTAGGGAGGACACCCCAAAAACACTGAGGTGTGCTACAAATTATTTAGTAGATACTGCTGACAGATATGACTTTTGACAGCCAGAAATATTAATGCACAATTAGGGAGGACACCCCAAAAACACTGAGGAGTGCTAAAAATTATGGAGTAGATACTGCTGACAGATATGACTTTTGACAGCCAGAAATATTAATGCACAATTAGGGAGGACACCCCAAAAACACTGAGGTGTGCTACAAATTATTTAGTAGATACTGCTGACAGATATGACTTTTGACAGCCAGAAATATTAATGCACAATTAGGGAGGACACCCCAAAAACACTGAGGTGTGCTACAAATTATTGAGTAGATACTGCTGACAGATATGACTTTTGACAGCCAGAAATATTAATGCACAATTAGGGAGGACACCCCAAAAACACTGAGGTGTGCTACAAATTATTTAGTAGATACTGCTGACAGATATGACTTTTGACAGCCAGAAATATTAATGCACAATTAGGGAGGACACCCCAAAAACACTGAGGAGTGCTAAAAATTATGGAGTAGATACTGCTGACAGATATGACTTTTGACAGCCAGAAATATTAATGCACAATTAGGGAGGACACCCCAAAAACACTGAGGTGTGCTACAAATTATTTAGTAGATACTGCTGACAGATATGACTTTTGACAGCCAGAAATATTAATGCACAATTATGGGGGACACCCCAAAAGCGCTGGGGAGTGCCAAATATGAAGAAAAAATAATAAACCTCTATCCTCCTCTCTGCACTAGCGATTTTGGTTAGAGCAATTGCAAGAACAATATGGTATTCTCTGTCCCTGCTCTAATTAGCCTATGACTACACCCTGCTCTCTCCCTCTGTCAAATGGCGATGGATTGCTGTGGAGGCGTGTATTTATAAAGTTGAAGTATCGCGAGAACCGAGTCCCGAGATCCGACGACGTCACAATGACGTTCGGCCTCGATTTGGATTCGGAATGGGCGGGAGAGTACCGAGCTGCTCAGCTCGGTACTCGGATACCCAAAGTTCGGGTGGGTTCGGTTCTCGGAGAACCGGACCCGCCCATCTCTAGTTGTAACAGGTCTAAACACACAGGTCAGTTTACCAACATGCCAATAGGTATTCTATCAATCTCAACACGGCCCTGAGGGCCACATACGCTGTGAGTCTGAAATAACTGCTCAATATAGCAGTGTGGTCAGCATAAAAGTATAGTTTCATCAGCAATGCACACGTTTTGAGAAATTAGTGCAGTTTGTTGGGGAAATATCATGACATAGTATATTAAATCAAATTCTTAGCTATATTATCATTTACAAAAAAAAAATCGGAAGAAATGTACATTATAAATGAATCCATCATTATTATCCTTTAATTTATATAGTGCGAAAATATTGCACAGCGCTTTAAAGAAAACATATTTAATTATTCACATCAGTCACTATGCCAGGGGAGCTCACAGTCTAAAGTGTGATGTCACCCTGAGAAAGTGGCAACCGGCACAAGACTATACCAGGCTGGGCAGGTCAAACTATATGAGGGAGAGAGCTGCAGGCTCCTGTCACAATGTGACACCAGCCCCACCTTGGTCAGTACGAAGCAGATTTTCCTAGGGGAATCGGACCCACCAAAAATGTGCGAGTTGAATAGCACTATGGGCTCTTCCCAACACCCTGCTAATGTGTAAATGATAGATAAATATTATGTTTGTGGAACTACAAGTGCCAGTAAGCCCTGGCATCCATTAACTACATGGGCATGCTGTCGTTTGCAGAATTATAAGTGCTAGCTTGGCCATAGCTGCCAGGTTCTACTCAAACATGTCGTTTCACAAACCTAATTAATAGTAAATAATGGTAAATAGTAACTAAAGTCATGGACACAGAATACTGTAATTATTAGAAAGAAATAATCACCTAAACTCTCGTTTTATACTTTATTTTAGTCCTAAACCCATAGGTAGCTTATTTTCTTCTGTCCTGAAGTAAATAGGCAAGTGTGAAATACTGAATAAGTAGACCAGGGTTTTGGTTATTTCCTGAGTGAGGAAGAGGTATATTTTGGAAATGTTGCAGAGAAGGAGGCAACAGGACTCCAAGAAGGACTAGATGTGAAGAATGAAGCTGTGAGTGGAGTCAAGGATGATACCAAGGCAGTGGGCATAGGGAACAGGGGAGAGAATGATATTGTTACCTTAGAGGGAGATGTGGGGAGAGGTTCAGACATTAGCAGGGGGAAAGATAATGAGCTCAGATCTGGACATGTTAAGTTTGAGAAAGTGTTCAATCATCTAGGTGGGGATGGCAGACGGGCAGTTGGACACACTGAAGGAGGTAAGAGGATGATGGAGTAGAGAAAGAAGGATTATAATGGAGGAAGATGATGAAGGAGGAGGAGGAAAGAAAGAGGAGAGAGGATGAAGGAAGAGAAGTAGGAGGAAGAAGAGGAAGGAGAAGGAAGGAAGGAGCAGAGAGGATGAAGGCGGAGGAGGAAGGAAGAGAGAGGATAAAGAAGGAGAAGGAGGAGGAAGAAGAGAAAGTTAGAAAGGAGGAGGAAGGAAAGAAGAGAGAGGATAAAGGAGGGGGTGGAAGAAGGAAGAGAGAGGATAATGGAGGGGGTAGAAGAAGGAAGAGAGAAGATAACGGAGGGGTGGAAGAAGGAAGAGAGAGGATAACGGAGGGGGTGGAAGAAGGAAGAGAGAGGATAACGAAGGGGGTGGAAGAAGGAAGAGAGAGGATGAAGGAGGAGAAGTAGGAGGAAGAAGAGAAAGTTAGAAGGGAGGAGGAAGGAGGAAAGATAGAAGATGAAGAAGAAGAAGAAGATAAAGGAGGAGAAAGAAGGAAAGTGCAGAGAGGATAAAGGAGGAGGACGGCAACTGCTTCTCAGTGAGCAGCTTCCATGGCACAGATAATGGGACCAATGCAGTGTCGGACTGGGCAATGAACTGCCTACTGGCAAAACCAATGGTAGGGGTCCAGTTAATAGCATACAGGGGGCATTGCCAGCCCACTGAGGGTGAAACTGGTGCTTAACAACATTGCATAAATTAAAAAAATACATCAACATTACTCATTTGCAGTAAAATTTGCAATTAGGTGCATTATTATTCTGTCATTAATTAATTTATGTAGTCTCAGTACTAATTAGGCATGTACAGCAGATTAACCCAAACCCAATATAACATGACCAAGGATATGAACATAATACTGTACAACAATTTATTTTTTAAACTACATATTCACATGTAGTATAACACAACATAAGCAAAGCGGTGCACGCACAAGAAGGGGACATGGTCATGCTACACAGGTGCGGTCACATCACATTGGGATGTACACGTCCCCCAAGGAGTTCTAGCGTTTCCGTAGTGGTGGCTTGCCCCAGCCCCCGTTGCCTCACCTTCAATGTTGCACACACCTGCTTCTTGTATGCTCGACATTGCATTGGCACCCGATAGCAGGGCATAGCTCCCAACTGTCCTGGAACTATACTGGGACTGTACCGCCTAAAACGGGACAGTTGGAGATATGGACATGTAATGAGGGATGTAGATACATTGTTATCTAATCTTTTAAAGAATAATTAAAGATTCTGTGATGTAAACCTGGAATTAAGCATCGTACGTATGATAGACTAATCACATTTAATATGATTTCAGAGTGTCCTAATTAATGTGAAGTAACATGGTTCTATGTAATTATATCTACTTCCAATAAACCTTTCCAGACCCATAGCAGAGTCATAGAAGTTATAATAACCATTTGTCTAGTATGTTATCTAAGATTTTGAGAACATTCCCCTTTATGTACAAATATGAAATACTGCATGATTGTGGGGATTTTATCTACATGCTTTCTGTTTTATGGCCGGTTTATGGCTCATGTAATCTAAATTATCATCATTTATTCATCCAGTGTAGGAGAACTTTAATATATATCTGTTAACTATTGTTAAAAAGTAAAGAAAAATAATTGTGTCAGGCGCCGACCGTCTGCCTCTTCCACCCGGCACGTATTGTTGCCTAGCTCTGGGGTGCCTTCCTTCTCTTCTTCACAACGGGACCTGCGCACCCTTTGCAGCCCAGTCCATACACCATGCGGGGGTCCCTGGTGAATACCAGGGGTGTGTTAGACTTCGAGCCTCTGTTCATGACAGTTTGTTTCTTAGACACAGATCCAAGAAAAACATTTGGAAAGCCATCTCACTGGCTATCTCAGCTAGATGTGGACACTCCAGTCACATCTTAGGAGAATGGTTTGGACACAGCCCTAAACAGTTCAATAATGATGTGGATGAAATGAGTTTCCAAATGGGGTCCTGGGGAAACGTGTTCACGCTGCTGCATATGACAGTAACTCAGACTCCTTTCTAAAAGCTTCCAGCGGCATAGCTTTTTATTTTTTTATAGCGCCACAGACGTCATATGATCTAAGTGCTTCAAAGCTTAAAGACAAGAAGCCAAGCTCTGTATGATGGATAATAGCAATAGTAGTACTAAGGTGTATGTGGCCGAAATGGGCAATAGGCCTCCAGGTGGTTGCACCATTACTCCCATAATATGATATGCCACTGCATGCCCCACAGGTAACTTCCCTGGTCCCCTGGCAGTCCAGTCCTACACTGTCATCTCTACACTAATGAATCCATCCCTATAATTTCCTACTAGCCCCTGGCATCCTTATACCTATAAATTAATGTCTAACACAACATAGAATCGTCTGGTACAATTATAACCCCATAGTGATTAATGAGAAGAGGGAGGAGATGAAGTGCGGTTGAAGCAGAGAGAAAAGGCGGATTCAGGTACCTCAGGTAGGTGAGCAGCTGAGTGTATATGTAAACCACTCCCAGGTGTGTATTCTGTGCGTCTCTTCCATGGTGGAGGAAACCTATGTGAAGTGCAGCCTGAGCATAGGCTGCAGAGCAGATATTGTGTAGGTGACTGTGCATTATATGGATGTCACTTAGAAGCTCTTTCTTAAAAGCTAAAACATCTTGTCCCTTGAGCCAATTTTATCAGGAGAACTGGGCTGCCAGTTTCTACCTCTCAACAAATATGTAATTAGTAATCTGTAGCCATTTAATGATAACATTGCTGAAGGTGCAAACCTGCACTAAAGTCACAGCAACCAATCACACATCTATTTTTATTGTCTAAGCAGCAGTAGACAGATACAATTTATGGTTTTGGATTTGCTATGCTTTATGCAGATTTCCTCTTTGAGCAATGCTAATAAATAAACCCAATTGTGTCAGGGCTACAGGACTTTGGGGATGATTAAAAGTGTTACTGGAAGTATCAAAAATGAAAATACTTAATTATAGTAATGTAGCTTACTTTAGGCTAAGCACTGTTAGTGTGATGTGGGCTGGGTATCAGCTCTCCATACAGCAAACCTCCAATCAGCTTCCAGACAAGGTCAATGCTAAATCATTGGGCTTGAACTTAGACATGACTTGGACATAGCTCACTATCCTGTTAATCTCTCAGACCTCAGTTTAGGTTGGATCCTTATACTGATTGAATGCAGACCGTTGTCTATCAGCAAGAATTTCCATTATCACAGCAAACATGCTACTGAAAGGAATACATTGAACTCCTCCCTTCACACTCAAACTCCCTTCCTGATTGGATGGCCTCTATTTTAATTATCCAACTCTGCTACAAGTAGCCACAACATGGATAAACCAATTTTGCACTGCTTCAATTTTTGCCCAATGTGGGGCCCTTTAATTCATGGTGGATATAAAGACCCCAAAGCGGGGTTATAACTTACGTACTGTAAACAGTGACACAACGCACCCCTGGTGAAAACCAGTGGCTAAATCGTCCCCTAAGAGTAAAAAGGAGAATTATATGTGGCTTTCACCATCAATCCACTTTGTGAGCATTTGTTTTCATTATAGCTATAGTGGAATTACATTTTCAACAGTGGCCAATGACAGCCATGGGCATGCTGGAGCTTTTACTTACACAATATTCAGCATGTACAGTCATGGCTAAAAGTTTTGAGAATGACACAAATATTATTTTCCACAAAGTCTGCTGCCTCAGTTATTAATATGGCAATTTACATATATTCCAGAATGTCATGAAGAGTGATCAGATGAATTGCAATTTATTTCAAAGTCCCTCTTTGCCATGACAATGAACTTTATCAGAAAAACAACATTTCCACTGCATTTCAGCCCTGCCACAAAAGGACCAGCTGACATCAGGTCAGTGATTCTCTCATTAACACAGATGAGAGTGTTGACGAGAACAAGGCTGGAGATCACTCTGTCATACTGACTGAGTTAAAATAACAGACTGGAAGCTTTAAAAGGACGATGGTGCTTGAAATCATTGTTCTTCCTCTGTTATCTGTTATCTCATGGTTATCTGCAAGGAAACATGTGCAGTCATCATTGCTTTGCACAAAAGGGCTTCACAGGCAAGGATATTGCTGCTAGTAAGATTGCACCTAAATGAACCATTTATCGGATCATCAAGTCCAATAGTTGTGAAGAAGGCTTCAGGGCGTCCAAAAAGTCCAGCAAGCGCCTGGACTGTCTCCTAAAGTTGATTCAGCTGCAGGATTGGGGCACCACCAGTGCAGAGCTTGCTCACGAATGACAGCAGGCAGGTGTGAGTGCATCTGCACCCACAGTGAGATGAAGACATTTGGAGAATGGCCTGGTGCCAAGAAGGCCAGCAAAGAAGCCACTTCTCGGGTGGACAAACAAAAACCCACAAATTCTGACAAATTCCAAGCATTGATTAGGCAAGAATGGGCGGCCATCAGTCACTAAGTGGCCCAAAAGTTGATTCATAGCATACCAGGGAGAAATGCAGAGATCTTCAAAAAGGTTAATACTGCAAATATTGACTCTTTTCATAAGCATAATGTAATTGCCAATAAAAGCCTTTGACACTTATGAAATGCTTGTAATTTTACTTCAGTATACCATAGCAACATCTGACAAAAAGGTCTAAAAACACTGAAGTAGCAAACTTTGTGAAAACCAATACTTGTGTCATCCTCAAAACTTTTGGCCATGACTGTGCAAATTAGTATTCTGTTTTGCACATAAGTTAAATACTGACTTTTCATATAGCACACAAATACTTGATAGCTTATTTGTACACTGAAATTTAAAGTTGATATTTGTGTGCTACATGAAAAAACAGTCAGTATTTAACTTATGTGCAAAACAGAATACTAATTTGCACCCCTTGCATTGTAACATGGTTTTGACCAGGAGACTGAAATAAAAAGTTTCTTAAGTTAAGATCCTTAATGAATCAGGCCCATTGAATTTTATTGCAACTGATAAGCATGTGATGTAGATGTTCAATAATGATTGGATTTATGGTCTGGCGCCCATGATTATACTGTGAGACCTGTTTAATGCACTTATAACATTCAGTAGGTGCACCACTACAGATGGGACATGAAGTCAGAACCCTTAAAGTCAGTTGTGAATTTCTAAACACTAAAGCTGGGTACACACTACAGGTTGTTCAACCAATTATCTTGCCAATCACACGATAAACACCCGTTAGGTCCGATATCACAGGAGTGTGTACGCTCCCACGATCATGTTTTATCGTATCTAAGCGCATTGTATTGTTTGATTTTATAAACTTCCTAAGAATCCAGATCAACGATGTTAAAATGTTAGGCAAATGTGGAAGTGTGTACGTAGTGTAGGAAGATCTCTATAAAGTGAACAGAGTCACAATCATTTCAGCAGATGGTTATGAGAGATGAAGAGCACAGATATGAAGTTATATCGTGTAGGTAAGTACACATAAATCTGCATGTTCATCGGGACTTTGAGTCATTACAGAAATCGCATCTGAAGTAATATTCTATAGTGTGTACCCAGCTTATTACTTGTGAAAAATGGACTACAGTAATGTAATATATGAATAAGAGAATTACTATTATCAATTGAGAATGAGAAAGTTGATTTCCCAGCCACTCTTAAATTATTATATATGATTAATAAAGTTTGATTTCATGAATATGAAAAACCTGAAAAGCACTAAAAAAAACAGCCAAAGATAAAGTAGTAATACAAACACATCTCAATATACCGTTAAGAAAATAATATGATATATATGTAGTATCTGGAAGAGGAAAGTGTGCATAATTCAGTCAGTATTTTATAAGGGGGACAGTAGTACAAACACTCAAATTCTTCAAATTAAAGCCCCGAGGAAATTCTCACATTACCAACTAGCAAGTCATTTAATTATGTTATGGGAACAGTTGTTTGACTTAAGTCCTGCACCAGTTATACCGCATTTAACTGGGGTGGTTCCTTTTACTATAACTTTGCCTTTTTTAAGACACGTGTGACAATAATCCTCCCACTCGCTTAAGTTTTACTGAGGAGACAGTGAAGACCTCCAGGAATAGGACATCTGTTATGGCCGCTGTGAAACAATAATTACACGGTAACAAAGAAGTGACACATGTATAAATAGATGGGATTACATTTTCAATAAAAAGACAATTATGTAGTAAAGAAGCCCAACAGATTATGTGACAGTTTTCTTGTTTGTGTGCACCAGTAGTTCAGACTAAAGTGTCCTCTGGTTGTGACAGTCCTGCTTCCCCAGGAGAGGGAGATGAGCACAAACAAAGAAGCCAGTCATGTGTGCTTTTAATAGAGACAGCTGCTTTCCAGAATGAGGTCACCCTGTTACTTAACTGCAGGCTTGGTTGTGTGTTCATACAGCAATCCCACTGCTAAACCATACCTCCCCATGCCTCAAATGGTCAAATAGAGACTCTTTAACATCTGTTCAATTAGGCACATTTACTTGGCATGTGGACTACAGCAGATATTCAGATACAAATGAATATAAAAAAAGCTGTGTATAAGCAATCACCAAAAAGCTCTAAAGTCCCAATAACAACACAGTGGTATACATCATGTTGTATTTAGGAGCCAGGTGGATATTTTAGGAATCAGTGGAGGAAGTGTTCCCTGCAGCATCACACATTACAGTAAAAAGAGGGTCTATTTGGAAGGAAAGAGGGGCACAGGGATTTGGGTCCAAAAGAGTGGGTTATCTAAACTGCAATATATTGATTTTTTTTTTTTTTACAGAATTCCTTCCCGTAACTAGTAGAACTTCATATCTGCAGCCGTTTGGGAGACTATTCCCTCGACCACCCCCTCTCTCTGTATTTTGCATGTCTGAGTGCTTTACATCTGCTATAAACACATAGACTGTATACTGTCTGTGAAACCTGGCTCGGAGCATTACAACCAGTTTGACAACATTTATACTGGCAACACATAGTGAGTTCTAGATGTTCTATCTATTAGCCTGACAACTGGATCTGTGGCTAGTTTGGCCGCAGACATAGGTCATATCACAGACAACTGGCCAAATGGTATTCAGGATGAATGCCAGGATCACAGGTGTCAGGGCCGCACACAAGTCCCTGTAAGCCATTGGCTGATTATATTCATCAGCATATCCGTAAACTCTGATTGTGAGAGCAAACCCAATTTTCTTTGTCTGCCCATCATTATAGCGTAATCAGATATGCTGATTTTTTTAGACAATTGAGTTTGCTTCTCATTACAGCTAAAGTGATAACTGCAGAGACCTGAATAACTTGGAAAAGCAGAAAGACCCAAAGAATAGGCTAAAGCTGTAAAGAGCTACTCACTAACCAACTTATTTAACCAGGATGGATTTTAAAGACTAGCACCAATGACAAAATGAACTTTAAGTTAGTTTTACCTTACAAGATCAAAAAAGAGGGGCTCACTTGAAAGTCATTGCTGTGCAGCCTTGTGAAAATATAAAAATATAAGTATTCCCCCATTAGTGATAACATGATGGTCTGTAGTCATGTATATATAAGGTATGCAGCAATTGCAATACAGTAGACTATTGTATATAATAGGTATAAGCACTGGTATTTCAACAATACTAATAATGAATAAGATCAGCAACATAGATCTTATTCATTATTAACTTAACAATCATCATGAACAAATATAAGCTTGAAACTTACAGCAGTAAAACAAAATTAAAACCCACTTACTTGATTGTATGAAACAGTATCTTCCTCTTTCAAAAAACTGGCTTGTTTGTTATAAACTGGAAGATGTCTCGACTCGTTTATATGAGGCATCCAATCCAATCAGGTCCATCAGTGTCCACTATGTGTGAAACATACTAGTCGTGAGGATGACAGGTTGGTGAGTGAGTTAAAAATCTGGTAGTAGCATCTTGTACCCTGAGATCATGATCGCAGGGAAACTGGAATGTCACGTATATCCCTCAGCCAATATGTATGTCACTAATACAGTGATCTCCAGTCATTGTGACAGGACCCAATAATGAATCACTCCACTAGTCTGGCTGTGTCAAAGCGTCAAATGCACCCCAAGTTCCTTTACGTCCAAAAAAAATTATACATAATTATTATAATAAATGATATACAGTATACATATATACATTGTATATATATATATATATATATATATATATATATATATATGAGACAGGTGCTTGATAAAGGTCACTATTCTGGTACTGCATCTTCCTAACACCTGTGTTAGTCATTGGATTGCACCCAGGCATGTGTGTGAGATTGCAGCTGTATAAAAAATTACTTTAACTCTAAAGTAGTACTCAGATTACATGATTAGGTGAGTGCTGGAAATCTTGCAAGATAAACAGGCTGGTATTTGAGGAACAGTATGATGTGATTAATGTTGCTGAACATAGTTGTACAATTCAGTTGATTTGGCTGTTAATACTCATGGTTACACCATTTTTAGGGAGGATAGGTGAAGAGATAAGGGGCTAGATTTACTAAGCTGCAGGTTTGAAAAAGTGCGGATGTTGCCTATAGCAACCAATCAGATTCTACCTTCCATATATTTAGTACCGTCTACAAAATGACAGCTAGAATCTGATTGGTTGCTATAGGCAACACCCCCACTTTTTCAAACCCGCAGCTTAGTAAATCTAACCCAAGGTGGTAGAGTATGTTTCTATACTACAAGTGTAAGTGGAGTCCAAGTTGTAACAAGAACTGACAAGATAACTGTGGGAGTATGGTATAATTCCAATTGAGTAAATGAGGATGAAACTCTCTTGCAATCACAGATAGAGGAGGCTACACAAGTGGACAATGCTGTAATCAAGGGTGGATTAGCTGCAGGGCTGGATTTACCGCTAGGCAGCCTAGGTACCTGCCTAGGGCCTAGCGGCTCTCAGGGGGCCCAGATGGGGGGGACAAGGGAGAAGAAAAAAACCAAACAAATTCGGCCCCTCCCCCGACTCGCACGCGGGGTGGGGGGGGGGAGTTGCTGCGAATCGGGGTGTTAGCACTAGGGGTAGAGGCAGCAGTGGCAATATACCTGTGCATCAAGGTCATGTGATTGCAGCGGTCACATGGTACACAGTGAAGGCGGGCTGCTTGAATTCTAAAGTAGTCGGTGCAGGAGCTCCATCATTTATTCTGTTCCTGTCATCATTCATGCGGAAAAAGGTAAGAAGAAGGGTACTTGGAAGCTGCAGGTGTGATAGAAACTGCAGGGGGGGCATGTGTGATAGAAGCTGCAGGGGGGGGCATATGTGATGAAAGCTGCAGGGGGGCATATGTGATGGAAGCTGCAGGGGGGCATATGTGATGGAAGCTGCAGGGGGGCATATGTGATGAAAGCTGCAGGGGGGGCATATGTGATGGAAGCTGCAGGGCATGGGGGGGCATGTGTGCTGGAAGCTGCAGGGCAAAGGTTGGCATGTGTGATGGAAGGTACGGGGGGGTATGTGTGCTGGAAGCTGCAGGGCACGGGGGGCATGTGTGATGGAAGCTGCTCTGGCACAGGGAGCATGTGTGATGGAAGCTGTGCTGGCACAGGGGGCATGTTAATGGAAGCTGCTCTGGCACAGGGGACATGTCTGATGGAAGCTGCGCTGGCACAGGGGGTATGTGTGATAGAAGCTGCTCTGGCACAGGGGGCATGTGTGATGGAAGCTGCACTGGAACAAGGGGCATGTGTGATGGAAGCTGCGCTGGCACAGGGGGCATGTGTGATGGAAGCTGCGCTGGCACAGTGGGGGCATGTGTGCTGGAAGCTGCAGGGGGGGCATGTGTGATGGAAGCTGCAGGGCATAGGGGGGCATGTGTGGCTAAAGGTGCTGGGCAGAGGGGGCATGTGTGGTGTGTGGGGGGCTGAGGGGGGGGGCCAAACCAATATCTTGCCTAGGGCACCATGAGGTCTAAATCCGGCTCTGATTAGCTGTAGACCTGGCAGCCTGGGGGCAGGGGCCAGCTGGGCCGGTCCCATATTCATTAATTTGGACCAGCATATCTGTAGGCTGGGACTCAAGCTGCCTGTTGCCTTGGAGACAGACAGTGCATCCCCTAGCTGTGCACATATGTGTCCTGCCCTCACCTCTACTTCCATTCTGTCAGGCGCCGTCTCCGCACTGACACTTGGTGCAGGAGACGGACGCCTACACCTTCTCGGCACTCACGTCCTGTTGCCTAGCAGCGTAATGCTATCTCTGCCTTCCTGTCAGCAGTCTCCATGTCTGACCGCCAAAATCTCCCTAACCCAATCAGGAGGCACCTAATGGTATATAAAGTAGCCTCTGACACCTGTCTAGTGCCAGAGTATTGGTTCACTCCTGCTTCAGCGTTTCCTGTACTTCTGATCCTGTGTACTTTGGTTCTGACTCGGCTTCCTGTGACTATTCTCTTGTGTTTCGTTTTGGTACCTCGCTGCCCGGCTGGTTTGACTATTTGGCTTGACCTGACTTCTCTCTGGATCTTCCCTGTGTACTGCACCGCTCGGTTGGCTCTGACCTGGATTGCCTGACTACGCCTGTCTACTACTGTCGCTACACCGGTGACTGTCTTGGAGAACCGCGACCTGCGTACCCTCTGCAGCTAAGCCCAAACCCCCTTGTGGGGGTCCCCGGTGAATACCGGGGGTACGTTAGACTCCGCGCCTCCCTGTTCAGTTGTGCCAATACCGGTTAGCGGCCATCTCTGCAATTCCGTGACACTTTCCATTCTCCTCCTCCTCCGGCTTCCTCTAATGGCCGGGTGTACTGCTGTGCATTGCATGGTCGCAGCAGAGGTCCATATGAGTAGCTTGATCTGAAGTGCCTATGGACCTCAGTGCACAATATAAGACCTGGCTAGTTAAGGAAGAAGTGCAGTTCCGAATAGCTGTAGCCTACATCAAACACAGCCCACCCACCTGCCCTAACTTCCCCTCTCCTCATCTGCCCGCCTTGAACTCAATGTTCTCACCCTCTTGTCTGCTCCTCTCTGTTCCCCTCTCTGTGTCTGTCTCTGTCTCCCCTTTTATGCATACTTACCAACGGGTTTCCCTTTTCCTCTTGGAGATCTTGAAGGGGAGGGGAGGTGAAATGTGAGGATGGAGGGGGGCGGGCGGCAATGAATCGCATAATTTTAGCCCTAAATTTGTGACGCAAAAAGCATCATTCACTGCAAATTGCGTCATGGTGGCACCCATCCTGCCCTCTTCATTAGAAAGCGGGCAAGATGCAAGTGAATGGCCTGCTCTCCCAGGGGACCTAGCCAGAATTCAGGAGTCTCCCGGACATTCCAGAAGAGTGGGAATGTGCCTCCATTTTTGTATGTGTGCCTCTGTTCCCCACTTTGCAGATTTGCCTCGATGTGCCTAGATTACCATCAAAGGTCAAAGGTCTATAGAGCAAGATATCGGCATTTGGAAAAGAGCAGAAACTGGGTTAATGGGAGGAGTTGTGTGGAGTGAGAGTGTTATTTCCAGAGTGCAAACTAGGTGCAACTATGCTCTCAATTTTGTGGAGCAGTATGAAAAAGAGACTTCATCCTGTGGAGCAAGATTACTGAACTGAGATAAAGAGGTTAAAAAGCTGCATTTTAGAGGTGTTTTCTATTGTATAGAGGAGTGTACAGCTTTTTACGCTCAGTAAAATTAGACTAATCCAAGCTGTATTAGGAGAAAAAGAGAAGTTCTTTATTGGATTTGGTAGTAGGTTGCAAGATTTTTTGCGATAGTAACTAGAGTTTTAAGGTAAGTAAAGTCATCACCAGGACAGCCTCCTATCGGATGCGCTGTCCCGGATTATGTTTTGTTAAATGGGTCTGAAAAATCATCTGTCATCATAGTAATGACAGATGATAATTAACGGTCCAAAACTCTGTTAATTAATACATATGCCCCTAAATGCTAGACAGTGTTTTTAGATTTTAATTTTCTGGACTTTATTTATCCTTTGTAAGTAAATTACTTTTGTAAGTCAACTTCTATGTGGGCTTGTAATATTGTACATATTATACATATTTCAACGTATCTAAAGATTAATAACAAAAAAAAGAATCAAAATAGTACAAAAATAAAAGTCAAGTTAAAGCGGTATTTAATGTTCATTCTATTTTATTGCAAATAGAGGCAATTATAATGGTATATAAACAAAGTTGAAGTACATTTTCTTGTTTAATTAGGTGTTTCTAAGAGCAACTCTACAACTTTCAATTCATCTGCCAACAATTTCCTTAAAGACTCCTGGGTAGTATTTTTAATCTTCGGGTCATGTGCACAAAGGACACTTTTCAGAATCACAAGTGCTGCACAGGCTTCCTCCGTGGGACTCAGATGTGTGTCCTTATTAAAGAAAGACTTCATTTCAGGCATATTGATCTCAAGAAATGTCATCAGTTTATTGAATCCTTCTGTAGATTTTCTTTCACTATTGGCTTCTGTGTTCACTTTAGTTGTCAGACCTTTGGTTGTTTGGTTCTTTATGGAGTCTTGTTTAAAGTTCCGAGTGGCGGACTTCTTTGGTTTACCACCAGCAATGTCTTCAAGCTCTTTTCCAAATTTAAGGATCTTGTTTAGATATTCCATTGTGCTATTAATTTCTTTAGAGAAGTTGCAGGCAGTCGTGATAATGTAGCTTAGCGCCTTTTCTATGTTTTTATCAATGTTGTGATTTTTTTCAATGTTTCTTTGCTCTTCCGCAATTGTCTGCTCATTCCCTTGCAGGCTGTTGATGAAAGGTTCCATATCTAAATTAAACATTGAGTCTATATCCAGTGTGGTTGTCTCCACCTTGTTTGTAGTAGTAATGGCAGTTACTGTTGAAATGTTTTCTACTTTAGACATGTTTGTCTTCACTTTTGGAGTAATATGCTTCTGCATTCTTCTTGATTGTCGGGTTGGGTCTATTCTTTTAGGAATGGTATTTAGCAGATGGACTAAAACATCTCTAAGATGACTAAGAACTTCTTGGTCCTCTCTCACTACAATCAAGGGGGACATATAAATATCTGTATTAGTTCTGACAACAGATAAAAAAAACGTTTCTCCCCAGGAAACTAGATGAAATAAGGAGGAATTGATATTTGACTAAACACATAACTATGGTTATTGCTGTGATAAGTAACATAATAACAAACTGAGGTCAAAGATGGTACGGTAAACATATAAAAAAATTAAAAACAAACATAGTAACAAAAAAATATATATAAAAAAAATCAATGCAATGTATTTATACTTTAAAATAATTAATACAATTGTACATAAATATAAATATACAGCTGATTTACCAATAGCTATTATATATTGATATAAGAAGTCCCTAAAGATTTCCATGACTACATAAAGGACACAAGGCAAGTGCAAGAAATTTGCTAAACTCCCTTCCAGCAGTTACTGTATCCGAATGATCATTGGAAATCCGCTAGTACGTTTGTTCTACGTGATTTAGATTATTTGGTGTTAGTTTAGATAAGAGACTTTCTGCCTTGGTGTTTATCAATTGATTTAATGTGGAAAAAGTTTTTTTGGACCTGAGGAGTCCTAACATACTTTACCATATCAAATGAGGATTCAGCTCACAGTGTTGGATTGCAATTGATAAATCCATCACATTTATGTGAATTACTTACTATATTTGAATAATAATTTATTTAAATTTTTTTGGAATTCAATTATTGTGGGTAGGGTTATGTGTGCTGTGGTTTTATATGCATCTGTATTTTATCTGATTTAGAATATTAATTTTATTTGTAATTCTCTTGGACATTGTATATATATTTGTCCTCAACTCAAATGGTATTTCTGGTATTATTGTACACCGCGTGTGTCACCTTTCTGCGCTGTATACATTCTTTGTGGCTTTTCTTTATTATGAGAGAGTGACAGCATCCCAAATATAGCAGCGTTTTTCACTTATTAGTGCCAGGTAAAGTTTTATCTTTTTTTGGTTTTTATAGTGTATATCTGTCACTAAAAATTCTCTCTATTATCATGGTACTGGTTACTCCCAGGTGACTTATAAAGGTTGCATACAGGTGAGGTCTGTTAGTCCTAACTGACTTGTCTTTTAGCAGAAGTGCTGATTGCAGTATGTGATAGAGTGTGCAGTTGTCAGTGTTTACGGTACATTGTCATCTGACATTGGCAGCTGGTATTGCAGCAGACCATTCGAAGACACCTTGTGCTGAATTGAATACCCCCTAAAAGGAAAAATATAGGGTAATGATCTCTGGGCTAAATCCTGACAATCTGAGACATACTTAAAAATCTAGGGCCTGATTCATTAAGGATCTTAACTTGAGAAACTTCTTATTTCAGTCTCCTGGACAAAACCATGTTACAATGCAAGGGGTAAAAATTAGTTTTCTGTTTTGCACATAAGTTAAATACTGACTGTAGCACACAAATACTTGATAGCTTATTTGTACACTGAAATTTAAAGTTTCTCAAGTTAAGATCCTTAATGAATCAGGCCCCTAGACTTTTGGGGGTCAAACACTACTGATCATTTTAGGGAACGAAAAAACTGCAACCCTACAAGAACTTCATCTGAAAAATATATCATATTCGTTATCATGTATAGATAGTGTAGAAAAACAATTATTTAAACATAAATGAAAAACTACTCAGCTGTTTGTTTAGTAAACCTTGTCTTATGAAATATGAAATGTGCTACAATGTTAGACATAATGGGCCTGATTTGCGCGATTCTGGCCCTTACACTTGCCTGAGTCTGGAGAGGTGGGACGGGGTGTTTCAATGTTGGCCGAGCACAGCAGAGGTGTGTTTATACAAATATGGCTCATGCAGACTTGCACAAACACGCATATATACCTGTTAGAGGCAGGGCCGGATTTACCGCTAGGCAACCTAGGCACCTGCCTAGGGCCTAGCGGTTCTCGGGGGGCCCAGCTGGGGGGGGGGGGACAAGAGAAAAGAAAAAAGAAATCGGCCCCTCCCCCGACTCACGGCACCCCGCCCCCCTCCCCCCGGAGGAGGTGGGGTCGGGTTCCGCGTGACTGGGGAGGGGCTACTGTGTAGGCTGGTCTCCACCCTCCCTCCTCTGTGCGGCCTGATGTGTGTCACATGGGACGTCCCATGTGTGAAGGGGATGCACAGAAGACTGCACAGAAGACTGCACAGCTCCTAGATGTAAAAAGGTAAGTTGGGGAAGGGGTAGGGTAGTATATTAATAGTGTGTGTGTGTGTGTGTATTATGTGTATGTGAGGGGCCATTGTCTATGTGTATTATGTGTATGTAATGGGGCCATTGTCTGTTTGTATTATGTGTGTGTGAGGGGCTATTGTCTGTTTGTATTATGTGTGTGTGAGGGGCCATTGTCTGTTTGTATTATGTGTGCGTGAGGGGCCATTGTCTGTGTGTATTATGTGTATGTGAGGGGCCATTGTCTGTGTGTATTATGTGTGTGTGAGGGGACATTGTCTGTGTGTATTATGTGTATGTGAGGGGCCATTGTCTGTTTGTATTATGTGTGTGTGAGGGGCTATTGTCTGTTTGTATTATGTGTGTGTGAGGGGCCATTGTCTGTGTGTATTATGTGTATGTAATGGGGCCATTGTCTGTGTGTATTATGTGTATGTAATGGGGCCATTGTCTGTTTGTATTATGTGTGTGTGAGGGGCTATTGTCTGTTTGTATTATGTGTGTGTGAGGGTCCATTGTTTGTATTATTTGTGCGTGAGGGGCCATTGTCTGTGTGTATTATGTGTGTGTGAGGGGACATTGTCTGTGTGTATTATGTGTATGTGAGGGGCCATTGTCTGTGTGTATTATGTGTATGTGAGGGGCCATTGTCTGTTTGTATTATGTGTGTGTGAGGGGCTATTGTCTGTTTGTATTATGTGTGTGTGAGGGGCCATTGTCTGTTTGTATTATGTGTGTGTGAGGGGACATTGTCTGTGTGTATTATGTGTATGTGAGGGGCCATTGTCTGTGTGTATTATGTGTGTGTGAGGGGCCATTGTCTGTGTGTATTATGTGTGTGTGAAGGGCCACTGTCTGTGTGTATTATGTGTGTGTGAGGGGCCACTGTGTGTGTGTATTATGTGTGTGTGAAGGGCCACTGTGTGTGTGTGGGGGGAGGCAGTGTATTTATATTATGTGTGTGTGAGGGGCTGTTTGTGGGAGGGAAATAGGTTTATTTTTTAAATGGTAACATTATTAATTTAATGTTCTAGTTGGAGGGAGGCCTACTTATAAAATGTGGGTGCTATATTGATTTAACACTGGGGCTGGTTGGAGTTCACTAAATTTCATGTACCCATTTTTTTTCCAAATAGGGTCTCCAACATTCCAGGATCCAGACAAGCAGCAACTAATCTAAAGACACAGCAGCCACAAGTGATGAAAGTGAGAAGAACAGGTAGGAGAGAGCAGCACAGTCTGCCAACTATCCTGAATCTGGTGGGATTTATATTATGAGGAGGTCTGACTTGTTTAAATGTTGCACTATGGGATTCATGCAGAAGACTGACATATTAACATGATTATTACATTACAGAACTTTTTCATGTTTCTGTAGGTAGAGGGCTGCAGTCAGTAACTGTAGTAGCGGACGGTCTTGTGTGAACTGAAAGGTAAGCAGTGGTTGAAGTGGGGTGTATATGGTAGTAGGCCATACCGCTACTTCTCATGCTGCCTTCATTGTAAAATAATAAAATTCCATCCACTTGTTTACATTCCCATTACATTTTTCATACCGCCACTTCTAAACTTCCACTTTGACCACTGAGCTTAATATTCATCGTATGGAGTATATGATCAGCATAGTTCAAAATTCTGGTAGATCCTTTGACAAAATATGGGGTCCATGGACATTATTCTTTAACTGCTGGGACTACAGTGTGATGCAGTGTAATGATAAAGGAGGGCACAGTGTGATGAGAGGGACAATAATGAGGGGCCGCATGGTGATGCAGGAGGAGCATTGTGATGTGCGACGGCACATAGTTTACCCTTCTACTTAACTATAGGAGTATATGCTATGCTAAAAAAAATATAATGCTATGGATTGTTTCAGGGAGGTGGGGGTGTGTGGGGGGGCTGGGGGGAGCCTGGGGGGGCCCAAACCAATAACTTGCCTAGGGCACCATGAGGTCTAAATCCGGATCTGGTTAGAGGCATATCTTTTGCACCTTCTACAGGGCAGCAGAGGCAGACGCCTCTTGAGATGAGTTATGGCTCTGCATCTGGGTGGAAATACAATATTTTTCTGTGTTCTTCTTTTTATAATAATTTACACCCATTTTGAGACCAACTCTGCATCAACCCCAATATGCAGTAAACAGGACAAACTTACTGAGCATCACAACGGTCTCCTCAACACTTGTACTAAAAGGCAAAACCTGTCAAAGAAATAGAAATTATAGCCAGAACTGCATTTTTCTATTTAATAGAAAATACAACTATCTAGGAATGTTTGATTAGTGCATTTTACATAAATTCACCTCATAATATGGAAAATAAAATACATACTTAAAAGTTCAAAAATATATACGCAAAGGTTCCAACATGTAGATAGGATATAATAATAATAATAATAATAATAATAATAATAATAATAATAATAATAATATTGTCCCCCGTCAATAATGAGATATAATGAGATACCTCCTCTGCACACTGAATTCAACGGGCATTGGAATCTGGAGAATATTGAATATGGTGAACAATTTTTTCCATGGCTAAAATATTTTAGACTCAAATAGCCAACAGACAGAATACCTCCCAATCTTGGCGATACAGTCTAGAATTTCAGACATGGAAAGGGGTGTGGCTTACATGCAACACATCAAGAGCATTGTGGAGTTTAACCCAGAAGTTGACTTTTTTAGGATGATCTGGGCGTGTCAGGTGTCAGGTTTATATTGTGCTGATTCAGCATATCTCAATCTTGGGAGGTATAGACAGGCCCGGCGCTCCCATTAGGCAAGGTTAGGCACTTGCCTAGGGCGCCGGGCTCTGGAGGGCGCCTGGAGGGCGCTACAGAATTCTAAAATACTTTAAAACTGTGCGGCGACCGCTGACCATACCTGTCACGGCCGCCGCACAGCATTCAGATGCACGGGGAGGGGGGGAAGAGGCTATTTTGTCACCACCGCCACCTCTCTGCTCCGTCTCCTCCCCTCCACTCACTAGTGTCAGTGAGTGGAGGGGAGGAGACGGAGCAGAGAGGCGGCGGGTGGTGAGACAAGGTAAGGAGAGGAGGGTGGAGGGCGGCGATTTTTTAAAAATGCCTAGGGCGCCAGGGACCCTAGCACCGGCCCTGGGTATACAGTGTACTTTAATATGCTTACTGAAGAACTTGTTGTGAGAACTCTGTCAGAAATACTTTGCCCTTTGTTAAAACACTATAATATCCTATGGAAATGGGTGTTATTGTTCAACAGTTAGTTTTCAGGGTTTTTTAATTGAAAGCTTGGGATCGGTGCAGTCTACTACAGAAATGCTCCAAAAAAGTGTTTAGTAACACAAAAAAGTGCAAAGGGGTGTGGAACTTCAGTCCTTCCTGAAACTATTCCTGAAACTAAAAGATCAGTCAGGGGGCAAATGTCACCACAAGGCTAAGGGCCGGTGGTGTCTCTTTTGCATTGTGTTTTGCCAAGGCTTTTCCCAGGGCACCAGATCTTCTGCCCCTCCTCAGTAATACCGCTTTCATACTGCCGCCCCGGCAATATCCCGGGTTTTTCAAGCCGGGTTTTTGCCGGGGCTTGGAGCGTCCCAGCTCAGGAACACCAATCATACTGCACCTCGGACCCGGGAATTTCCCGGGTTGACCCCCATTCATACTGCACAAGTCTGTGCCCTGGCAATTTGTGGGAGTCATCACCAGAGCAGTTTTCATTGGCTGAAAACATTTTTTTTTTTGTAATAGTCTGCTTTTCTGCTGTTTTGTCCATAAAGATGTGTGAGTGTATCTTATAAGATATTTTAATTTTTATTGTTCCATTGTATCATTTGTAAACAATCAGACATTTCTTCAGTGTTTCCACCAATTCCATTCTGTACTGCTCACCGCTCCGTACTTTACTTTAGTCACCTATGTAAAGTATGTGCGACCTTTCTCTTTCGTTTGTTTCTTATAGTGTGGATGATAGAAGTAGTTGTTTCAGTCCATACTGTTGTTTTCCTCTCGAGTTTTTTTTTCCTGGTTTTATGTATGCAGTTAATGTAAATATTGTGAGCATTACAGGTCAGACAGCCAATCAGCTTGTTTTCTGTGCAACCCGGGTTGAAAAACCCGGGTTGCACCATTCATAGTGCAGGCAACCCGGGTCCGACCCGGAAATTACCCCTCGATAAATCCCGGGTGAAGACCTGGGTTTTTAGACCTGGGATTTTTGACTTGTACCATTCATACTGCACCAAGACCCGGGTCGTTTGAGCTCGCCCCGGCAAAAACCCGGGATTTTGGTGCAGTATGAATGGGGTATAAGGGGGCCTCAGAGGGTTCTGGTGAGTGGAAACTTCAGGGCCACACACACCATAGATTGTAGAGAGGAGCCCATATAGGTCTCCGCCCCCGACAATCCAAGTGAAAATACAAATATTGAAAGTATGAAAGTACAGGTGACAGACAAAAAAAAGGTCCATAGTGAGTACAGTCCCAGCCTAATGGATGAGCTATTACAAAAATTATCCTGCCTAAAAGGCACGGGCAAAGATGGCAAAATTTGCAAAAAAATATTTGCAAACACTGTACTTAGTCAGTGATGTTTCCCACCCCCCAGTGATTTTCGGGCACCCTTGGCTCGCACACAGGGGCACAGGGGGTTCTCAACTGCCTGGGCCCCTGGCCAGAGGACCAAGGAGTCTGTCCATAATCAGAGGAGTCACCACTCCCTCCGAGGACAGGGATAAAGTTGAACTTAGTCGAAAGGATGAGCAACATGCAACTCCATCTGTATACACTTTCTGACTCTGTTACACCTAATCATTGCAAGATGTGGAATATTGACACCTACTAAGTAACCTGTAAAGTTAAGGTGAGGTGGGCTGGCAGAAGTCAAAATCCTTCCACTATAAATAAAATATAGAAAAAATCTTAAAACAATGGCCTACACCTTATACGACATTGATCCATATCTTGCACTGAAAAGGTCTAAGATTAAAAAAGTTTTCTGCAAGTTACACATACAGCTCTACAAATATGGATAAATCTATACAATGATAAACAGTTCTGGGTGTATTATTAGCTGATGGGGCACAAAGAACTAGTTGCATGTCTCCACTAACACTTACTGAAGTGAACATGTCAATACATTCTGGTTTATATGAGTTTTTACTATATTTGTTTTACAGTGATGGGCTTTTTGATTAATTTCAGCCCAACTCCCATACTGATTGCTTTATATATTCTTAGAGCTGAGACACTTTTGTAATTGTATATGCCCTGATTTTATCTTTTTTTTTCTATTTGCAATATTGATATCACTTGAATTCCTACATTTAATTCATTAAAATACCATCTTGTAGCCATTTCAAGATGATGTAATACTACACAACAAATATTATTATTCCCAAAATTCATATTTCATATATGTCAGCCACATAAACAGTGATAAAGTTGGCCACATACGTGGTGATTTTGTTGACCAACGTGGACAATTTAAAGCAAATTAGGTCAAAATTTGCCATGTGTGGGGAGCACTATCAAATTCATCTGGATTTCAAACATGTGTGGACAAAAATGAAAACAGTCTGTGACTGCTATAGCTATGCATGCATTCACTGACTGAAATCGCTAATGCTCCACATGGATGTGTCCGACGTGTCCACCCACGTGGATCCAGGCTTTCTAAGATTAGGCAGAACACCTTGATCTTAATAAGTTTGGCCAGTTTAAGGCTACCCCACAGTTTCCTAGTGCTAATACACATGCAAATACATTATAGTTACCTGTATTAAATCCCTTTCAATGGGAGGCAGAGCTGAAACGAAATGTGAATTGTATTACAATGTTGAATCATAAGTACTTCATTTATTCTTAAGTTCTTATTTCTCTAGAAAGAAACGCTAGGCAAATCTTACAAGACATGTATCTTGGCATCTAACATTTGGAAGTCATTTTAACAGCTTTAAAGAGAAGCATTGCTTTCCTAGTTCCTTAAAACAATGTATATTTCTACTAGATATGATTGAATGGCCCCAAAATACTAATAATTTGTGATATTTGTAGAAACAGAAGATCCTAAAACAGGCCTGGTCGGCCTGTGGCTCTTCAGCTATTGTGAAACTACAAGTCCCAGCATGCCCTGCCAGCTATCAACTGGCTATCTACTGACAAAGCATGCTCTGACTTGTAGTTTCACACCTAGAGAGCCAGAAGTTGGCCAGGCCTGTCCTAAAACATTATAGTGCAGAGTTCAGAGGACCTCTTAACTTCACCTAACGAACAACCCACTTTCATCATCATCATCATCATCTATTTATTTATATAGCTCCACTAATTCCGCAGCGCTGTACAGAGAACTCATTCACATCAGTCCCTGCCCCATTGGAGCTTACAATCTAAATCCCCTAACTTACACACACACATACCGAGAGAGACTAAGGGCAATTTAATAGCAGCCACTTAACCTACCAGTATGTTTTTGGAGTGTGGGAGGAAACCAGAGCACCCGAAGGAAACCCATGCAAACACCGGGAGAACAGATATGGTCAGTGTTACGAGCTGCGGCTTGCTCTCTGTTCTGCCCCGCGTCCCGGCTGTCTCCTTGACGACCAGGATGTCACTTCCGGGTCCTGGCCGACCGTTGCTAGGGCAACGGTCGGACGCCAGTCCTTGCAGCGCCGCGTCCCGGAAACGGAGGGCAGCTAGGCGCGTGCGCAACTAATTCACAAGCATGTGGGATAATTAATATCCTTTGTTATTTAGGCTGAGGCTGGGGGTGATTTCAGAGCTAGGCTCTTATTGGCCTCCCTGCCGGTTATAGCGTCCCAGTACTGGACTGTTGCTGACCTACTCTGGATTCCTGAATTGCTGATTACCTGTTGTGACTCCTGACTGTTTCCTGAACCTTGCCTGTTTGCCTGTGACCCTGACCCTTGACCTGTATCTTGGACCCTGCTGTTTTGCCTTGTGACCCTGACCTTTGGCGATTTACCAGACCATTCTACCATGCTAGTGATCCCTGACCTCGGCTTACGTCTGACCATCCATTACCATCTCTGCTGCCTCCTGGCCTGCCGCTGCGGTACTGTATAACGAACCTACACTACATTGGAGTGAAGTCCTGGGGGCATCTAAGTACCTGTGAGCGTGTAAAGCTCTACGGGAAAGGCAGCTGCTATAGGTGAAGACCTCCGTCTATCAATTCTGCAGGTTCATTATCTGACCAGGCAGCCTAACAGTCAGCATATGTTGTATATCTATATATTTTGAATGTAACTATAATACTCTAACAAAAAGAAAGTAAGCGTGATAAGATAGATAATTAACACAAGCAAATCCTCTGGTGAATACTAATGAAACATGGTCTCTACCAATTGGTGGGTTCAAACAGAGATGGCATGGCCTGTTATATTACATGAGGTATAATGTCTATTCTAGGCTTTGCTATTTTAGTTTTCTAACCTATATCAGATATTACAGATGTCCACTTGTCTGGAAACAGTACGGACAAGCATGAATGTAATAGATTTTATTTGACTGAGTCAACATAAACAATCTTACAATGAACAGTGAAATAAATGAAGGCTTCAAAACTACTGGCCTTTTGGTGCATTTTTAACACTAGCAAATATGCATATCAAAAGCATAAGCGTGTGATTCACACTTGAAATGTTTTTATTAGTATTTGTAGGCAATGTGTTGACCTGCAGAAATGCTTGGAAATGGAACAAGTACTAGTCCACAAATGCAGCAGCAAAGCAAGCAAAAACACCAATGGAAGTGGAAACAAAAGAAATAATGATTTCTAGGGTCAAATCTTCTGCATTGTACAAATGTTAAACATTCTAGCGGGTATGAAGCCTACATAAGACAAGAGTTACTTATTATGAGTGTTTAATCAAAGCAATAGAACCACTTTGATAGTTTAATATGCTTACCGAAAGCAATAGAACCATTTTCAGTAATGGATGATTCAAATTAATAAACTTGGCCAATCATGCATATATAGTGTAATATTAATTGGTATCTGATGATATATGATCGCTGTGCACGAAAAGAAAATTGCATCTGTGAATGGATAAAGTGCTACGTGCTTGCACAAAGCGCTTTCACCCGAGAAAGTCCCAGCAAAGCCGGAGAGGCTTCAGCTGGATCCCAATGAAAAAAAGACAAGTAACTCCATCCTGAGATGGTGTCACTTTCCTGCAAAAAGATTGGCTATTCACTGCTTAATAAATGACCTAATACTGCTTTCCCCATAGAGGTCTATGGGGACACTGGTAAGTGCCGATAATTAGGTTAATAACAGAGAAATCAATTTCTCCAGTGTTAACCCTTTGCTCAATATGAAAAAGTGTGGAAAGAGCCTTTGCAGGCAGCCATGCCAGCATTTTGTTAGATAGACCCCACAGGGACAAATCATTAAAACCTGGGACTGCCCCCTGGAAATTAAGGACAATTACCTATTATGCCCTGCACTAAATAGTGGACTAGAAGGATACACAGGGATCTAAGTGCATACAAAGCTGCTTATATATTTAGGGGAAATGGCCATTAAAGGACCACAAACCAGATCAAATACTTTTCCCCCCAAGCGACAGCACTCATGTGGTTAGTTAGTGACGACGTGTGAAAGTGAAAGTAAGAGTAAGGTGAGTGGTTTATACCCCCTGAGCCTATATCACCGTACGGGAGACACAAGAGATGTCACTGCCGTACAGCAGTATGGGGGGGAATCAGCATTTTCATAACGATATATGCGGCATTTACAGTTAGTCTTACCGGCGGCCTTGCCCGGACACATTACACAGGCTGCCGTGCAGAGTAACAGGTAGAGGGGCGGCCATCCCCGCATGGTGCTCTGCGGCGACTCTGCCCTAACTGACACCGGAGAGCCGTTATCTCCTCCTGCCACAGCGCGAGGGGTACGGCGGGGCACGCGGCAGACAGGGGATGCGAGGGCCCCCCGGAGAGCTGGGGAAGTGAGGGGTCCCCGGAGATCTGGGGAAGTGAGGGGTCCCCGGAGATCTGGGGAAGTGAGGGCCCCCCGGAGAGCTGGGGAAGTGAGGGGTCCCCGGAGAGCTGGGGAAGTGAGGGGTCCCCGGAGAGCTGGGGAAGTGAGGGGTCCCCCGGAGAGCTGGGGAAGTGAGGGGTCCCTGGAGATCTGGGGAAGTGAGGGGTCCCCGGAGAGCTGGAAAAGCGAGGGGCCCCTGGAGAGCTGGGGAAGTTAGGGGCCCCCCGGAGAGCTGAGGAAGCGAGGGGCCTCCAGAGAGCTGGGGAAGCGATGGGCCCCCGGAGAGCTGGGGAAGTGAGGGCCCCCCCGGAGAGCTGGGGAAGCGAGGGGCCCCCAGAGAGCTGGGGAAGTGAGGGGTCCCCGGAGATCTGGGGAAGGGAGGGGTCCCCGGAGATCTGGGGAAGTGAGGGCCCCCCGGAGAGCTGGGGAAGTGAGGGCCCCCCGGAGAGCTGGGGAAGTGAGGGGTCCCCCGGAGAGCTGGGGAAGTGAGGGGTCCCCGGAGAGCTGGGGAAGTGAGGGGTCCCCGGAGAGCTGGGGAAGTGAGGGGCCCCCGGAGAGCTGGGGAAGTGAGGGGTCCCCGGAGAGCTGGGGAAGTGAGGGGTCCCCTGGAGAGCTGGGGAAGTGAGGGGTCCCCGGAGATCTGGGGAAGTGAGGGGTCCCCGGAGAGCTGGAAAAGCGAGGGGCCCCTGGAGAGCTGGGGAAGTTAGGGGCCCCCCAGAGAGCTGAGGAAGCGAGGGGCCTCCAGAGAGCTGGGGAAGCGATGGGCCCCCGGAGAGCTGGGGAAGTGAGGGCCCCCCCGGAGAGCTGGGGAAGCGAGGGGCCCCCAGAGAGCTGGGGAAGTGAGGGGTCCCCGGAGATCTGGGGAAGGGAGGGGTCCCCGGAGAGCTGGGGAAGCGAGGGCCCCCCGGAGAGCTGGGGAAGCGAGGGCCTCCCGGAGAGCTGGGGAAGCGAGGGGCCCCCAGAGAGCTGGGGAAGTGATGGCCCCCCCGGAGATCTGGGGAAGTGAGGGGTCCCCGGAGAGCTGGGGAAGCGAGGGCCTGCCGGAGAGCTGGGGAAGCGAGGGCCCCCCGGAAAGCTGGGGAAGCTAGGGGCCCCCAGAGAGCTGGGGAAGTGAGGGGTCCCCGGAGAGCTGGGGATGCGGACACCACAACTACAGGGCAACAGATGGTGTAGCAGAACTTCTAGTAGCTTTTAATAGATCAGTTATTACACCTTGAATAGTAGTATATTGATTTTGCAAGGCAGGTAAACACTTGCAGGGAAGTAACTAGAACTTTGGGGGCCCCACAGCAAACTGTAAGGGGCCCCCAAGCAGGGCCTTCTCAGCTCTTTGTCTGTTTTACCCAGTTTGTTTCTTACTGTATTTGTCCACAATTGTAAAGCGCTACAGAATATTTTGGCGCTATATAAATAAATGATGATGAAGATAGGGACACCGTGTGTGCACGCTTGCTTAGGAGAGAAAAAACCTTTTACATTCAGCTTCTTTTATGGAAATATGAAAAATAAAGATTGAAACTGTTTGTTCAGCTAGAAACTTTCATCATCCATATAAACAAGTCCATACGTTTAAACCCTACTTAAAGGATTTCCCATTTTAAATATGAATTTTTAGTACATCCCCCTCCATTATAATAGTACTTTGATGGGAAATCCGCTTCAAGCTCTGCTTGGCCCTCTCTGTACCAGGAGGGATTAGGCGCAGTATCTCTAATTGAAAACCTTAGAGCTGCTGTGTCAGATCCCTCCTGTTACAGAGAGGGCTGCAAGCACTAAAGGTGATTGGCAGACCTCCTGGCTGTATGTGAGGGCCCGGACTCTGCTGTGTAGTTAATGGTTGGGCTCCCACGGAAGGGAATGGTAAGTGGGCTGATGAGAACATGGAGGGTCAGTGATAGTTTTATACCATTTATTAATTCATTAGTGAGAGACAAGACGTGTGATTTTGGTTAGTTGGACCAGGATTTTGCCCATTTTCAAATTGACTGATATTATGGGCCAGATCTGTAAATATTTGTAAATGTTTTTAAATGGAACCTGATATCTAACACACAGTCAGCAAATGTATTTATAAATTAGAGCCAAATAGGTCTTTCAGGTGAGTTATACCACAAGATACACTGTGTGTATTAATAAGATTTGGTATGCATGTGCATAAGGACACCAGGGGCAACGCCGAAGATGGAAGTTGCATAATTTGTCCCAAACCAGTAGGCTGTGAAAGTTAATATGGTAAAACGTACTAGGGTACAAGAGTCTGTAGAGGCACCGAATCCATAAGAGATTTGCTAATGAGCAAGACAGGTGACTTTCCTGAATGCAGAAAATGGTGCTAGAAACAGGCTGTAATTCTTAATATTGGGATAGACACGCTTACTGATGTTGCGTCAGTGCTTTAGGTAAGCAGGGTTTGTTTTTTTTCAAATAAAAGCCAATATGAGAATAAGGACCTGTCGAAAGTAGGATTGGCAATGGAATGGTTTGGAATGAGTAGAACATTTTGGGCAGTGTCATAATTTTAAATGCGCTATCCTCCCTAGTCATGAGATGTTATGTAGGCGCCACTTGTCAAATAAGGAAGGATTGGAGCACAGCAAGGATAGGAGCATAGTTGAATTAATAAAGGTCCTGGGGGTATATTCACTAAACTGCAGGTTTGAAAAAGTGGAGATGTTGCCTATAATAACCAATCAGATTCTAGTTAGTGCATTCTACAAAATTACAGCTAGGATCTGATTGGTTGCTATAGGTAACATCTCCAATTTTTCAATTCCACAGTTTAATAAATATAACCTCTGGAGTCTAAAAGGAATGTTAACTTCTAGATCTGTAATAGCTTTATCTGGCCAGGAATATGATATTTGTTTATCAGCTGTCAAAGTATCTTAGATGGAACATTAAAACTAAGAACCTCTGTTTTGTGTTTTTTCAGTTTTTTTATATGATATTCTACTATAGCCCTATTTGAGGATATTGTACGCTCATTTCATATGTTTGCATTCTAATTAAAGAGCCATAATAGAGCCTAATGTGTGTCTTTGGAAACCAAACTTATAGAGGGTGTACTTCATATAGAGCCAGGGCCCGATTAAGTTTTCCGTCCGCCCTAGGCTATCACAGCAGTAACGCCCTCCCCTCCCCCCTATAGGCATATAGGAATACTTCTGAATATGAATATTCAGGAGCATTCTACAGAATTCAAATTTAGACAGATTGTGCATTCTCTCTTTCAGTTCTTGCTCTTCTCTCTTGCCTGTTCTTGCAGCTTTGTTTTCTTCAAGTTGACTTCTGGAAACTTGAATTCCTGTTTGAAAATGCAGCAATTGTATTATAATGCAAAATGTTAAGAAACCCTGAATGATTAGGCTCTAGTCCAAACACAACACTCCATTATGGCCAGATAAAACTACCCCTTAGCACAAGCATATGTAAGCAACAAAATATATGAAATTGTTGTCAAAGAGCTATAATCAAATACAAACATCTACTAGCCCCACCTGACTAATATTTAGCATTCTAGTGACCCTAGAGTCCACAGAAAACATCCTAATAACCACTACACAATAGAGAAATCATGCTCCCCAAAGCTGCTCTATTTTTAAAATACCCCGTTCAGCCATTTCATCTGCCCCCTCATCTTCTTCTCATTTAAATGCCTCACGTTTGTCTCCTGTCCTGCCTGATAGTGGCCCTTTAAAACATACACCCTCTCCTTTGTTTGCTATTGATTGTAACCCCCCCCCCCCCCCTATGCATCGGGATTCACTTACCTGCTGTCGTTCCGGCACAGCAGTCAATGCTATATATGACAGGCAGCCTGGTAGCTAATCTGATTGCTGCTAGCTGCCTCTCAGTGCGGCCACGGAAAGCTGGGAGCGTGTTTGTGACAATATACTCTTTGCAAACATCTTATAAAATAAGTTAGTAAAACCATCAAAGCTCGGTGATATTACTTGGTGTAATGGCTCAATAGTTTTTCTCAATAGAATTTTAGCCAAGGGTATTGGTGGATTCGAACAATTTGGCAGCAATCATGGGTAGATTGAGGGGGTGTAGAATGGCCTGAATTTGATCTAATGGGTGGTCTCTGTTCAGATTTACAAGGTAACATGATAATCTGCAAAGATATGAGCAATCTTACCATTGTTAATTAGTTTGATACAATTAGTGTTGTACAAGGCTTGGATATGAGAGCAGGCTTGCTGGTGTTTAAGCTTAGACACTAACATTTTATCCACTTTATTTCCTTTGTCTAAAAACTTTGTTTCATATTAAGAATTGCTTTCTCTGTATGGACTATGTTGGAATCGTTTAACTGATCTCTAAGGCAGGGTACACACTACAGTGTTTTCAGCTGATTATTGCAGGGCCGTAACTAGGGCTGTGCGACAGGAGCGACTGTCCAGGGCGCAACGCTGATGGGGGCGCAATTTAGGAATATTTTAGGTTCATTTGGTTACAATTGAGGGCTAGGGGGGCGGCATTTGTCATTCTAGCCGCAGGCGCTAGAATTCTAAGTTATGGCTCTGCATTATTGGGCTAATCACATGACAAACGACCGCTCGGCCCAATATACACTACAACAATGAACAATTATCGTTCCAAAAAACATTGTACGGTACCATTTGAGTCATGTTCTTTTCAGCCGATGACACATGAAGAGCACAGATTTGAAGGTAAATTGTGTTTAATGTGTACACATGAATCGGAATGCTGATTAGGACTTTTTTGTTTCAGTGGTTAAATCGTTAAGGATATCTCGTCGGGAGAAATTCTGTATAGTGTTTACCCAGCCTAAAACACAAGTTCTTTTGTAAGTTTTTGGGTTGGGAAGTTATTGTATGTTTATCATAAATTTAAGCTATGAGAAGGACAATTTCTGAGAAGCCGCTTAAATAGCCATGTCTCTAACAGTAGCGGAACTGGGGGGAAATCCTGCACAGCTATTCCAATTATAAGTGAAGGAGGGGCAGGGTTATGCTAAATTGCTCCTGGTCTCTAATTACTGGTTTAATGCATCTGAGTATATAGAGGGTGAGATTTCAAGAGCATTATTGTCAGGGGAGTCCAGTCTTGCCTGGGGGGCAAGAATTGACTCAGCAGCCTGTTAGGAACATTTTAAAGGAAAATAAATGCAGGTGGCTCAGTGACCCAGCCCAAGGTAGCCCACTATGGGACCAGCCCGGAGGGTGGATGCCCCCTGCGCCCCAGGCCAGCCTGCCCCTGGTTATTGTCACTAAATTAGTTAACAACATTTCTGATGTATTTTGCAGGGTGTGGATTGCTGAAAACGTAGCAACACAATCTCCATTGTCTAGAATGGTGCCTGAGTCATTTCCTAAGTGGGGCATGGTCAGACAATCTAGTGTTAAGAACATCTATTTCACTAAACACATGGAGGAACCGTTCATCTTCTAGGGTCAAGTCAAATATGTTGTAAGTGTCATGGACATATGAAAAGTATAGTCTTTCTCACCAGGATGTAGTACACCATCCATCATATTATAACTGAGCTAGGAAGTGAGTTCAGTACAATCACGTCCGAGCTTGAAGATGTATCAAGTGCTGACAATGCTATATTAAAATATTCAAGCACTACCACAGAGCTGCTCTTGTATGTATCTTTTAATGAAACACCCACCTTAAAAATAAACCAATGTGAAACTGTGTCCCTTTAACTTGCCAATTAAAAAAGGTATGTACTTTCCCAGATCTCTAATAATCGCTTTCTGCTATTTAAAGGTGCAATATTTAAAGAATAAAATGGGGTTTGATGTAAAACACTAGGGAAAGTGTTTGTCATGAATTTGAGGTGGTGCTGGCGTACAAATTGGTACCTTGACCTCTGATGAAACCACCCCTTAAGAGGCGGGTCTGTTCTTCATCATTGCTCATTTGAGATTAGTGTGCATGTAGAAGTTCCAGCCTCCATTATGTCTAAGGAAGCTTCTTTCAGATCTAAGGTACAGCAATCAATTTATTCTTTGGTAATAAGAATAATTGATTTTCCAAATGGCCTCTGTTGTTGCCTAAAATGGATTGAACTGGTTGCTCTCTGCATGGCTGTGAAGTTAGCCCATATTGTGAACATAGGATCATATTGATTGCTATTTGCATATGCAGGGAATATCCCTGTGAAAAAAATGTCAGCTCCAGTAAATCATCTTGGTTTTTTTAAGGGGGTATACAATTTGGAACTCTAAAGTACAAACGTTTGAATTATTGGGGACAGATTCAATTCCCCGCATTGTTATTTCCAACAACATGGCTTGCGCATTATTACCGTTACTACGGTAATTTGTCCACAAATGTTTGCTTGCGGCTCATAGAAGAACTAGCAAAAATCAGTGGAGAAATTACCGTAGTAACAGTAATAATGTGCAGCCATCATCACCTTTTATTTATATAGTGGCACTAATTTTGCAGGGCTGTAGAGAGTCCCTGCCCCATTGGGGCTTACAATCTAAATTCCCTAACATACACACAGACAGACACACAGACTACGGTCAATTTGTTAGCAACCAATTAACCTACCAGTATTTGAATCTACCCCCTTTGAGTGGATAAATCTCTTCATAAGGATTGTTGTAGCCAAAGGATTGGAGAATTCTAATGCACATATGAGTAGTCTATAAGCATTATCGAGTCTGAGAAAATTAGACTATATCTTGGAATTTGATTTTTATCTATATACTAGTTACATTTAGCATGTTTACGATATGCTATGTTTTATGTGTGATTTTATTACTGCTTTAAGTTTAAGGTTTACAATAAATGCCAAATATAAATGTCACTTTAACCAGTGCTCTCTTGTTTATTAATTTGTTGTTCTCTTGAACCCCACAACACTGGCTTTGGTATCCTGGAAGGTTTTCAAGCCTAGTTTATGCTTGTTAGGAGAGTTCCATTCTTTATTATTAGAAGTCAATAGTTTATGATACATGGTTGTAGGGAATAATCGTGAGCTGCTGTCCTATAAGGCAATTATCCGGGGAATAGTTTTGAGCTTGTACATTCTGACTAGGTGGGGGAATAGTAGGGACAAATTAGGACATATATACTGGGGAAAAAGTGAAAAAACAGAAACAGCCAAATAGTGTTTTGGTTAAATCATAACTCTTTATACAATGATAAAATGGGGATGATTGTGCATAATGAGTGAGCATACACAGATGGTTTTGAAAATAAGTGGTTTACTTGGTCATTCAGTACAATTAATCTAAGATTAAACAAATAAGTATAAAACCTGAACTCGATCTTACAGAATAAACCATTCATATATACATTAAACTAAGCATATTTGGTAACAAATGTAATAAAACAGAAACCTGTGTAGCAGCAGTGTGTGGGCAGGGACCCATCCAATTGAAGATTTGGTTAGAGTCTTCTATAGGAAATCCCCCCATAATCCTTCAATGATCTGGCATCTGGGAAACTCTTTCTACAGACTATCCGGGGTGGGCCATAAGGCCACATTGGCAATCTGGATCCTTCATACTGTATGAACCGTAAAAGAGCTGTAAGGCTCTATCTACACAAGCGCTATTTTGCTGTCTTTTAAGCAGCAAGTTCACCAATGTGTAAATAAGGCACTAACTGGGCACAGCAGAGGAATTTCTGATGCCTATGATGAATCAAATGGTCAATATACGTGGTTTTAAGAAAACACAATAAACCAGTAATGGCAAAAATTCATGCATGCTGCAAAAGTGATCTGTCATAAATGATTCCTTTGCTGTGTTCAGTTAACGCAGCATTCACACTTGGGTGAATTTGGTGTTTGAAAGACAGCTAAATACGGCTTGTATACACGGGGCCTAAGTCTACATTATTTTGTCCAGACATAGAATGACTGCATTGTAATCCAGACTTCTCCCTACTTAATCATGAGCAACAATTTAACACTGTAACAATCTCACACTTCATAGAATGGCTGAACTATTTCATTGAGCCATTGTAGTCAGACTCGATGTTTGCATAGAGCTCTATAAGGTCCAGACTGCTTCATTCTCTGAAAGATGTTGTAGTATTTCTAGTGGCTTGTTATTATAAGCAAAACATTTCACACAAACCCAAGTTTTGTAGCAGACAGGCCATTTTCCGTGTGATGCCAATTTTGCACTATATTTTAACATTTTCATTTTGTAGAACTCTGTGTTGGTGTTCGGGTAAGAGTAGGGATAGGACAAACAGCAAAGCATTGCCAGAGTAATGATTACAGCTGCAGATATTCATACTATTGATCCTAATTTGCTGTACCAGAATTAATATATATTACTAGTACTAGTTAATCATGTTTTTGCTTCCTTGGCCAGTGACTGTCTTAAACACCTTTTATTTACTGTGAGAATTGCTGTGTTCTTTTTGATTAAGAAATTGCCTTTCACAATCTTATCAAGCAGTGCCTGTAAGTGGAAATTTACTACAGCATATATTTGCCCTCGATACACGCTTTAAATAAACTAAAAAATGACCAGAATATGTCAATGGGCAAACAAGTAGGTGGGTTTGGATTGAGAATGGACTTTGACTTTACACCAGATTGCGTAAGAGAGGCCAGAGAGAAGAGCATACCTGATGGTGGGATGCTAGAACAAAAAGTTATGGGGAAGTAATAGAAGCTGGAACAAAGGTAAATACATTAAAAGAAGTAAGAGTTTGTGTAACATCTAACACATTATAATATAATGATGCATATAACACCACAATTCCAAACAAACAAGAAACCTGCAGTTGCATGTACCAAATTGCAATCTTAATATTAGTGACATATTAGTATCAGCAGAGCTATGGTCAACCACGCATGAACTCCTAACAGTCCTCCATCAGACCAGGAAGGGAAGGAAAGAAAGTAGGATAAAGGATTTAAATGGAGGTGAAGTCTAATTTCATCTCAGGTGAAATTTAGTTAGATGAAGAATCTTGAAATCCAAGCATAGGATTTGCAGACAAAAAAGCTACTCGGGTGCTTGAAGGGCCATTAGGTGCCACCTGCCACTCTTGCTGGTGGCATTTGTAAAGGCTATACACGCCGAAATACAGGTACAAGACAGAGTGACATATATCCGGATTTTTTTAACCTGTGCCACAAATGTAATCACCTATGAATACCAGTGCTTATTTGGCATGATTTGGTCAATACAAATCCAGTGGAATTGACTCCCTCTGACACCTACTGCTACTATCTATTACTCTCTAGTCCTCTGTGATGGTGACTGTGGTGGAAGAATGTGGTGTATCTAGATGAAGCACCAGATTCACCATGCCTACTGCAGTGCAGGGCTAAAAACTTGCTCTGCCAATTGCTTATCCTGCGGTGCTCCAGATGCAGTAACTACTATGTGTGAGGTTAAAGGAGGCAAAATATCCATAAATACTTAAGAGTTGCAACTGGCAAACTGAAGTCTGCAATGCAGTTCGAACCACCACAAAGCCAATGGAGAGACTACAGCAGCTCTTCCTTTAGCTGCTGAAATCTCTGCAGATAGTAAATCCCCTTCTTAATCTGGCAGACCTGGCCATGTGATAATAAATCAAACTTTTTGTTTCTCCGTTTGACTCTCTCATTTTATATTTCTCTCTCCTTTTCATTCCATCTACTATTGCATTCTTACAGCAACAGTTAATGTGACAGAATCATATAGTGTTTTAGGTTAGTGGAAAGGGAAATTCCACAACACTGAATAGAACCAATAATGGAGACGTTGGGGGTGAAACAAAAATGATTGGAAGATTTATAGGGAAACTTTGAATGAAATTCCACTATCAAATTAGAATGAGGCAAATATTCTGCTTAACTTTTCAAAATATTGCCATCTCTACTTGGGCCGTCCCAGAAAAGCATTTTCTAAGGAATACTATGAGATTGTTGACTGGTGTACAATATTTTCTATCACAGCCACTGATATCTGTAGCTTGTTCAATGTCACAGTTAGTCTGTACAGTGATCTATGGAGTGCAGCTGTAGCTTCATAATACCTCTTCCGCTTCTGTACAATGGACTGCACTGAGCTGCAAGGGAGGTTCAATGCCTCTGCAATGGTCTTGTAACCTTTCAGATTTCTGGCGCTCTTGCATCAGATATCTGAATTGTTTTGAATGCTCTGGTCGTTTTACATTTTGTTTTTTTTAAAGTCTCTACAATGCTTTGGGAACTCGTAGAAAGAGGACTATTAATATAAGGATTTACAACATGTGACCCACTAATTTCTTACATTGGTGAATAAATTTTGAGACTTGAAATAATGTATTGCACTTGTGCGAATCTGAGCTTGTAATTTTAAAAAAAATCTACTTGATTGCAAATTTAGGATATGTGGCAACAAAATGTGAAAAATGTCGATTTTTTTTACTGAAACAGGTGGCAACTATCACATAAAATTATATTGGCCCTGAACTTTTTCAGTCCTAGATCTTATGGCCTGAGGATTCTTGTGCAGAAAACATCAGAGACTTTCCAAAGGAATGGGACTATTCTGTGAATGGAGGCAGTGGTGACTTAATGTCATACCACACGCCCAGACTCATTCTTACTCCCACTCCTTTGTTGTTAACTGCTCATGTGGTCAGAGGTGATCCTAGAAGTCTCAGGAGTTCATCAGTCATGTCCTCATTGTGTGAGTGAATGGTTAATGAACTAACAGTGTCTGATCAGCACTGCTATTGCATCTAAGTGTCCTCCTCCATCTATATTGGAGAAAGAGGTGCTGTATAAAAAAAAAGGTTTGAAAGGTAAATAATAATAGAAGCCCCTGCCTCCCATTGTTACATGATTATAGTGTTAAAGTATTACTAGTAATATTAAAGTGAAAAAAAAAATAGAATTGCTGCTTGCCCCTGAATATAGTGGAATAAAAAAACAAGACTGATAGAATAATCACACACCACATATTGAAGGATGCCCACTGAAAAATAAGGTTTGCAAATCTATAAAATAATTAAACTGCTGTAAGCTGTCTCCAGGAATATACCAACTGTGTGAAAACTACCTATTCCAGTGCTTAGGTAAATACTTATCAAACCACCCTCTTGATGTAGCACCCACTAATATGCACGATTGATTTCATTCCTCATCACAAAGATAAGAATTGAAATATCATGTATATTAACAATCTTCAACAGGTACAAAAGTCACGGAAAACTGCTGTTCCTGTGAAGACCCTTTTTGTATCTTTTCTATGGTCACTATTGCAGTGACCACCTTTGCAATAATGACCAGAGGGGAGAGCAGGTAAGTTGCTGTGAGAGATCCGAAGATGCTGTCCCTATGGGCTTCAACTTGCGTTAGGCATCGTGCACAAGTTCCGAAGATCTTTGATTTTCAGAACTTGTTAAATGGTGCAAAATAGCAGTCCCCATAGGTTTCTATGGGGACTGCTTTTGTGTTCAAATGGACAGGGAAAGCAGCAGATATGTTCTAGTCATAAATTAATAGGATACTTTAAAATGTGGCTATCCCCCTGAAAACTGATGTTTTTGGGGGGATTTCAATGAAAATGTGTTTAATAAATATGCCCCTATGAGAGGACCTGAAGGGTATAGGGTAGTGGATCCCAAACTTTCTCAGTTCGAGGCACCCTTAGGGTCTCCATATTTTTTTCAAGGCACCCCCATGTCAAAACAATTACCAAGTTGCCCCCCCCCCCCTTAGGGTCATAAATATTTTTTCTCTAAACAGCTATTTCTTTTGCAATATTAATGTTGTAGAAGAGCAGAATGTAACTGCAAAAATGTTACATATTTATAAAAGCTAATGTACAATTTTTTTTAATAAATGTTCCCCCCAATGTTACCTTTGTATAAGCTTTACAGCCATTTTCAGTCGGAAAAAAAAATGCCAAAACGAACACTTCAAAGCCCTTCTTAGGTTTGTATCAGTGACATATATTGCAGTTATAGCAACTAATAAACATTCATACACATGCCTATTGACAGATAAGTCAGTGAATTATTTATTTAGTGTGAGTAACATTGAGTATTCCATTTTTTACTCTAGATATGTGTTTTGCTGGAACACTCCCATGTCACATTGTGGGGGTCCCTTGTAACTATACAAGGTGCAACAGGGACAAAAAAAACCCACATATTTCTAACCGTCCCCAAAACAGGCACATTACACATTACCTACAACACTGTGTACAGCAGCAGTACTAGGCTTTATAAATAGAATGTGTGATGCGCTAAGTCCTAATCTTCTTTTGTCTTCTAAATACACCTTGACGGATCATGCAGCTGGGATACACCCTGAAACTAAACCAAGACAAATATTCCGGTGTAACCAGATTCCTCAATGAAAGACAGCAAATAACGAAAAATGTATAAACCCTTTAATAATTTATCAAGCATGTGCGATATATTAACATTTGTAGTCAGACCGTAGGTACGAAAATCAAAGTGTATATGTAGTATTAGTAGGCTCAACTTTCATGATTGTAAAAATACACAGTACATAGAATATATGTCTGGTAACTACATTATCTTAGTCCTTTGGGCAGCCAGGAGGCGGTGAGTCCTGGTCACCCAGCTCCCGCTTTGGGGTGTCTACTACAACTTCTCCTAAATATATGTCAAGCTTTGGCAGAATCCATGGGGTAACCATATTGGTATTATATATGACCGTTGTCACCATCACACAGCGCCCTATGTGCGCGGTGCCCCTGCTGCGTCCTACAAGGCACAGCTCCCAAATACCATCCCGATAGATGCACATTTTTGGAAGGCGTCCATGCCTGGCAGTAAGGCATGGACGCAGAAGGAGGGCAGAAGAGGGGCAGGTAACGGGATTAGCTGCCAGGCAGCGCCCGGATCACCCCTGCCAACCTCTCCCCTGCAGTGCGCGCCCTTTCTCCAAGCAGCGCTGCGTGGCGCTGGGCACCTCTGCCCATCTCGGAGATACCAGAGAAGCCGGGAACAGCAAGTCATTGGCTGGCTGTACAAGATAATGCATCGCGATTGGACAGCCAATGTGTCAGTCAAAGCGAACGTTTCCGCCCCCCTGAGCCAGCAGGTTAGTGTACGCCGCGGTGCAGCGCAGGAACCGCGAAGCGCAGTGCCCGGATTCGGGTGAGATTCGAAAGCGACAGATCACCCGCAAGATGGATATGAAGAAGAGGATCCACCTGGAGCTCCGGAACAGAACACCCGCCGACGTAAGAAGTGCTGCCCTTGGGGGGTGGACTGGTAGTAGCTTGACAAGCCGGCTTATAGAGGAAAGAAGTGTGAGATACCGGGGAAGTAGCTCAGAAAGACCCTGGGGATGAAGAGTGACCCTAAGTGGGTGTTGTTGGCGGCCGGGGTGTAATCGGGAATCATCTTTCTAACTTTGTAAGCTCAGGAACGCGCCGCCCTCCCGTCGCTCCCCGGCTGCTGCTTCCACTGATCACACGGACAGCGATCTCCTCATACGGGGCTATCCTCCTCATAGACGGCTATGCTCCTCATACATAGCTATCCTCATACATAGGGTTATCCTCCTCATAGACGGCTATGCTCCTCATACATAGCTATCCTCATACGGGGCTATCCTCCTCATAGACGGCTATGCTCCTCATACATAGCTATCCTCATACATAGGGTTATCCTCCTCATAGACGGCTATGCTCCTCATACATTGCTATCCTAACACACGGCTATCCTGCTCATACAGGGCTATCCTCCTCCGTGCTCTATCCCTGCACGTCCTCTGTGTGCATCCAGTCTGTGTAATACCTGCACATACGTCATGCTGTATATATAGCACTATATCTGCTGCGCACACTGCTCTGTATAATAACCCTCATCTATGTACAACTATCTCCATACATTGTAGCGCTGCCGTCCTGTCACCTCCCCCGCCAGTAACCTGCGCTGACTGCTGGCAGCACACACACCGCTGCCCGGGTATCCTGCCCATGTCAGCACACTGCTCTCATGCCAGGTGCACCCTCCTGCCGCGCACCTCCGCCTCCAGCCTGTACACAATCCGATCCCGATCGGTCGCTTACTCCATTGGTAACGTCCTCACGGTCGGGTAGACGATGGGGTCGCTATGTGTCCTTCAATGCCCCATCCCGGCAGCGGGCAGAGCTGTCTGACCTCCGGGCTGTGGGTAGAGGCAGCGCTGAGGGTGGGGGTAGTTAAGGACAGGTGAGCTCTGGGTGTGGCATGTCGGCTGTGTCGTGAGGGAGCCGCCATGCACATGTCCCAATGACCGGTGTATTCCGAACCGCCGGGTTTTTTTCTTTTTCTCTCTCTCTCATTTTGTGCTGCTTGGGCCGAGGCGCCATCTTTTTAGCATGGCAGCGAAGCTATCTCCTATTCTCGTCGTGCATGTGTGTTGCGCAGCCACCTTGCTCGGGTGACATAATGGCGGATTGGTGGTCACGTGACGGGCTGGCGTGGCCATTTTGTTTCCGTACAGTGTCCTTAGGAAGGACGCGGAGGGAGCAGTGGTGAGGGAGCACCTGCTAGTATAACAGTGCTGCCTGCACTGTTATTACATGGTTATATAACATGCACGGTAGTCATTACACGGCCAGACACTCCTCAGCCCCCCTCCCAGCACATGTCAGCACCGGGCATTGGAGCTCCTCTGCTGGACGGAGGATTGTTTACCTCTGGTCTACCACACATGACTGACAGGGACAGGTGTGTACACACATCACACACGTGTCTATCAAGGTCTTACAGAAATCCCCTTCAGTTTAAAAACGTACTTGATGTCATGTGATGAGAATATATGTTTGTGTCTCTGCTGAGACACAATATAGACAGATCTGTTTCCACTGTCTTAAAGCTATATCAGATGTATGTATTTACTCATATATTCTTTGACATACCTTCCTATTCAGTGTATTCATATGCAGATAGTGATAGTTTATGAGACATTTTCTCTAATTTTCTTCACTCTATAGGTAATGTTATTTATCCAGAATGTGAGTTATTGTTTTTCTGTTGTAGAGCAGTGTGACTATACTAAATGGAATGGACAAAAGAAGAACGAAGTTGGGAAGTAAAAGAAGCTAGGAAGTGCTGTAGGAACACAGGCAAATCACTTTATGTAAGAAGGTGGAATACCGAAAACAAATACACAAGGAAGTGATGTAAATAAGTAGATTATTGCTTTATTATGATATGAACTTATTGTTAGTATTACATTATTAGCAGAAGAATAAAGGAAAAATGGCCGTGCATTAAAAAGGCTGGACATGTGATGTAATCTAAGAAGCAGAACATAAGGACATGCCATGTTCTACATTTTTAAAATGGTATAAAAAAAGATATGTCTTGCAGGAAATATAATGCAATGTGACCTGATATTATAAGGCAAATGTCATGCAGTAAACTGAATGAATGATTTAATAAGAGTATTGTGTGGGGATTTTATGGATTAGTTCGTACTGCCTTGGCAGACGTTTGCAGCTGCCTCTGTTGGTGTTCCCTTTGTCATGGCCGTGACACGCTGGGGTTTACAATGTAAGAGTGTACTTGGTAACCCCACACAAGCAGGAAGGTGAGTACTGGGACACCCTTGGTGACATTTAATCTTGCACTGGATTCACAGTGTTACTGTGCTTTTTCAGTGCTTGGCTTGTTCATTTTTCTATTTTTATTATATACAGCCTTTTCATTTCATTTTCTGCTTGACATGTTAGTTTTATTTCACAGTTAATAGCATAGTTCATTCTATTTCCTGCATGACCTGTCACTTCCATTTCTAATGATATAATACACGTTTGTTCTGTTTGCATTGCATAAGAATATTATTTTCCAAGTTTATATCCAATATAGTGATAATCTACTTATTTACATTAGCTCCTTGTGTATTTCTGTGTTCAGCATTCCACCACTTTAAATTTTAAGGTGATTATTCTTTGTGTTTGTTATAATACTTCCTATTTTCCTTTATTTCCAATGTTCATTCCATTTAGTCATACTATTCATTCAGTTTGTACATCTCACCATTGAACAAGAATATAGTGTGCGTGTCTTCAGAGCAGTCTTTGTGCAGAGGGTGTTGTTTACTATTTTACAATGTCGTTTCTATATTTTCAGAGAAAAGGAAAACTGCATTACATGACAGATATGCATGCCTTGCAACATGTCAGTCCCCGATAGAGGGCGTGGACACTTTGCGATGGGGCGTGGTCACACTGTCAGAGGGGCTGCCTAGTGCTCTAAAGTGTTAGTCTGCCTATTAGATAACTCATCATCATCATTTATTTATATAGCGCCACTAAAATTCTGCAGCGCTGTACAGAGAACTCATTCACATCAGTCCCTGCCCCATTGGAGCTTATAGTCTAAATTCCCTAATATAGACTCATAAATCTGACTTTTCATGGAAGAATGTTTTCAAACACTCTTTTTCACATAATAAACTCCCTGTAATTGCTGTGTGAGTTTACTATAGCTCAGTACTTCCTAACCTCTTGGACTTCGGGGATGAATGTAGCGTAGTGCCACATTGTGCAGGGGAAGTAGACTGGCGAAAAAGAAAATAGTTCCTTTATTTAAAGTACAAATGAACTGTGTATACCTAGTCCATCAAGCAAAGCATAATACAGTGGAAAAATAAGTATCCTCAAAAAGCATATACGTATGAATGGTACATTGCAGACAGATGCAACTCTTTGCCTAGTATAGCAGCCTCATGTGCACCACGTTTCAGCCTATTATTTACATCCCTGTGCCCAGTATAACTTCCACCATACTCCTCTGCTTACCACATACAGAACCATGTGCCTAGATTAGCAGGTTCATGGCCACCCCACTACATCTGTCTGCTATGCACAGGATTTAATTTACTTTACTACTATAGTACACATACTACTTTTTTGCTGCCTCACCCTACATTTCTATACCCACCACACACAGCTCTGTGCCTTCCTTTTCTGTCTTCATTGTTTAATTATTTTTTTTGTCCATCACAATGCTGACTAGTGTCCCCTCCTCATTAGTAGGGATAACAATGACCTGCTAGTGTACTCAGGCAATTAAATGGCGTGGCTTCTGTCCAATGTAGTGAAGTCGTAGCAGTTCGGTATTGTGGCTGCCACTTGTCAAACAAGATCAATGGTTTAAAACAGCTTGTTGCTGTGACAGGGCAGAGTGAGACAGAACTGGCCGCAGTGGTCTGCTTTGCTGTGTGTATATGGGGTGACCGCACTGTCCATCATGCCAAGGGTCACTGGAGGCAGGCTGAGCACTGCCTATTGGGCCTTTTTTATGATAGAAAAAGCTATAGTTCTGAGATATATGGCAAGGTTCATTGTATTTGCTTTCTGGCAGAAATTGAGGTGAACCTGTTATCTGGGCAAACAATTTCAATTGCTTTGTTTAAAACCTCAACAGAAAGTAGTATGTTCAGTTTTATTTCTTATTTAGATGCCAGATGTGGTCAAAATAAAAATAAACAATTCCCAATCATCAGTGTAATTTTTAAAGTCCCTGTAGCTTGTAAAACAAGCTAGATAAATGGTCTTTAATGGAAAAGGATAATTACAAATTAGTTCTAAACATATAATATTATTCAATAAAGGAAGCAATAAAAAAATTCACAGTAAAGTTTTTACTATCCTTGTTTCAAGAATGGCAACTAAGCGACAAGCTTTGTCATATGCAAATCAAATGTTTTAGGGTTATTTGCCTTCAGAGGAGTTTTTCACCCAAAAAGTTAATCCCTTTAATTTGACAGTTTTGGCACATCACCACCTCTAGCCTGTCCTTCCTCCCGAGTGTAGTAAGAACTTGGGTTATTAACCATTCAAGTTCTTAACACGAGATGTTCTGTCAAATGTGATTCAAGCTGACATGATTGCTGTGCATGCTTGTATATGTGGTCAGCTATGACTAGATGTATAAAGGCCAAAATGCAGGGAGCAGTGCACAATAGCTAGCTAACACTTCGTATCTGGTCCAAATGACAGTTCGAAGACAAAATGTGAAACTGTTTCCCTGTCACATGAGCTATTCGACTGTCAAAGATAGTGTAATCAATGCGGCCCTCAACATATGGAAAGCCTTCTGCTTATCACCCACATGGCACGGCCCTTTCTCCACAATAACAGTTATAAATCATTATATTTTAATCCTTTAAATATTGCAAAATGTCTTATTTCTCCTGAATACACACACATATATATATATATATATATATATATATATATATATATATATATGAGTTGGATTCCTCTCTGTGGACCAGTCAGCTCTCTTTGAACAGCATGGTTAATATTCCACTGCATATTACAATTCCCTAAAGTGGTGAAAAAGTTAGGAGAACCCATAAGCGGCCAATTACTACTTATCAGGATTGTACCACTGTTCAAAACCGTAAGGTGCATAGGACGGAAGCTTCCTGGTAATGTAATTCTCAAACCATGTCCCTGTCTTAGAGGATGAAGCTCTAAGACAGGGACTTTATAATGACAAAACCCTTGCCTTAGTTTTTTGTTGTGTATATTTGTTTCACATGAGATGACTGCATTTTATTTGTTCTTAGGTTAAAGAGCTGGTCTTGGATAATTGCCGGTCAAAGGAAGGAAAAATAGAGGGGTTGACAGATGAATTTGAGGAACTGGAATTTCTGAGCACAATTAACGTCTGTCTGAGCTCTGTCGCAAATTTACCAAAGTTAAACAAACTGAAAAAGGTAAAGAGATGACTGTACTTTGTAACTGACACGTGTTACTGCCTGAAAGGCCAATAATGTATAAGGAGTCCATATCCTTCCTTTGGATTAAAGCAGTGGGGTTCCATTTAGATCATTGGCCTGACAACTAGGAGGCATCAAGGTAGGGCTTTTCATTAGTAGACTTGCTGAAGGTATAAGTTTATTACATATTCATAGTTCCCTAAAGGTGAAGTTAACGAGTTGCAATATTAATATATAAAATCGAAAAAAAAAAATGAAGAAATGTCCAAGCGTTTATGTGATCTCTAATAGTAGTGGAGAAAACCTCAACATAAAGTGACAAAATTGAACACAAATACATGGAATACATTTAAATGTTGTGGTCTTTTGTGTGTCTTTGTCATCTATCGTCTTAGATTGATTCACCAAGTAGTGCCATGAAAGCAAACATAATTGAATATAGTGTCATTCGATTAGACAATCATATTATTGTGATACACCACAGTGTAGTACAAATAGATTAGAATTGTGTCCAATCTTTAAAACTTCACAATTTCACTCTGCTATGTAATCGAAATACCACATGTGCTGCCCCCTAGTGGTAGAGAACTTTAGTGTTCGGTCAGTCGTCCAGAGTGTTTTCCTTTTCTTAATTCAATCCCTCATAAAGTGGTAAATATAAAGTAAAAGAAAGCAGATCTAGGGATAAATGTATCAAGCTGAGAGTTCTCCAGCGGGTTTGAAAAACCAATCAGATTCTAGTTATCATTTATTTAGTACATTCCACAAAATGATAGCTAGAATCCGATTGGTTGCTATAGGCAACATCTCCACTTTTCAAACCCACCGGAAAACTCTCAGCTTGATACATTTACCCCCTAGCGTGATATTGGTTAAAACTTTAAATGCACTCACATAAGTTTAAAACATACAATTTTTGTCCAAGTTCTCCTACCAGAATAACTGGATAAAATCACAGTGGGCCTGAGTCATTAATGAGAGCAAAGCAAAACATGAGTAAGTTTGCTCCATGTTATAATGCAAGGGGTGCAAATTAGTTTATTTTTTTTGCACATAAGTAAAATACAGGCTGTTTTTTTATGTAGCACACAAATACTTGATAGCTTTATTTTTACACTGAAATTTAAAGTTGATATAGGACATGCCCTACGCCAACTATAAATGTGTCCCCACATTTTAAATTTACCTTCCCCCTCCATTGCAACATGGTTTTGCCCAGGTGCAAAGTTACTCCTTTTTTATACTTTACTCTCCTTAATGAATCAGGCCCTGTGTGTCTAGATCTTTTGTTTCCCCAGGGTATTGGAAACACTGGAAAATAAAGATGTTAATGTTGGTAGGGTATGTGTCACAGAAACTTTGCCCTCATACTCTTGTTGCACTATTTGAGTTCATACATATGTTTTATTTTGCAGTTTGGAGATGTCTCTATTGTTATGGTTTGCCAGGACTCAAGACAGATCCAAAACCATGAGTAAAAACATAGATAAAACACATGTAATTCCATGTATGCACAATTTTTTTCCTAAGCATATTGTGAAAAAAATATTTTTGCACACTATGGGGGGTAGTCAATTGACGGCGGGATCGCTGAAAATCCTGAATCGAAAAATATTACCGTTAATACGGTAATATTGCGCGTAAATACCGTTAATACGGTAATTTACTCGCTGGATTTCAGCTCGGGGAGCCGCGAGCTGAAATCCAGCGAGATATTACCGTATTAACGGTAATATTTTTAGAGCGCGGGCTTTGCGGCGATCCCGCCGTCAATTGAATACCCCCCTATGACACTTAAGGGGAATTGGCTGTGAGGTGCTACTGAACATCGCCTCGATGTCCAGCTGTGCACCTTGCCGGCTAATATGGTACAGAATCTCTGCTCATTTCCCCTCGCATCTTGATGGGAAATGAAGTAAAGTTAGCAGAGAATTTAGTAAAAACGGACGTGATGTGTCTTCGCGGATTGTTCCAGAGACGCATCATGTCGCTTCACGGCAAAATGAATCCCCCTCCCCCGTAGCTGCAGTTCTGTAAAAACAAAAGTACCCTCAACATAGCCACATCTATGGTAATACTGGGAACTTCCTATTATGCATGTAAAAAAAGGTGCAAAATTAAGAAGTGACACATTAAAATGCACTGTGGTTTTTCTGCCACTTTAAAAGCCAGTAATGAAATAATACAGCAGATGCTGGATTAATAAAAAGTCTGTGTGGCTGTAACCATAGTGACTGGTCATGTTCGGCTTTATCATCATTAGATTTCTTTCCTTGTAGTACAAAAAGCACTAACACATGACTATGTTACCAGTTAATCAATATATTATTGTCATGGGTTTTCCTTAATGGTAATGTCATTGGTTTATTTTTGTCTTCACAGACAATCAACTTGGCAAATGGTCAATTTATGTCTTAAGCACACCTGTGTTTTATGCAGAATTTAAAGTTGTAGCTCATGATATTGCTGATAGTGAAGGAGTCTTGTTTGATGAAAACCCTGTATGGCTGTGTGCAAGGGACTGTACAATGTTTTCTTTGATTTGTAGTTGGAGTTGAGCGATAACAACATCTCTGGTGGACTGGAAGTGCTGGCAGAAAAATGTCCAAATCTCACACACCTCAACCTAAGTGGCAACCGAATAAAAGACCTGAGCACAATAGAACCTCTGGTGAGGCGGCGGGTTCTTTTGGGTATACTGGGGGTTATTTGAATGGATCACAGGGCAACAGTGCGCTTGGCTAAATAGAGCATTCTGATTAATTGAAATGCTTGTCCTTTCTGTATTGCAGATTTATTTATATCAATCCTCTGCTAGATGTTGGTAATATGGTCTCCCTAACTCTAATGTTATTTCTCCCACCTCCAGAAAAAAATAGGGAGCCTAAAGAGCTTAGACCTGTTTAACTGTGAGGTTACCAACCTCAATGAATATCGAGAAAACGTCTTCAAGCTGCTTCCCCAGCTCACTTATCTAGATGGATATGACCGCGATGACAAAGAAGCTCCTGACTCTGATGCTGAGGCCTATGTGGAGGGCTTGGATGATGAAGAAGATGAAGAGGAAGGTGGGTACTGGAGCTATGACCTTCGCTAGCTCCTTATTATAATGTCCTTTTATAGCTTTCCACTCTGGCAGTTCAAAGCCGTTGACATTGGGGGAGTAATGCACTGATGGTGGAGGTCTCATCTTCAGTGCCCCCGGCAGGCTGGAGAAACATTGCAGATGGATACACTCCTCAAGGATGTATCTAAGAAAGAGGAGACAGGTATCATCCATATGTTTACATCAGCATTAAACATGTTTATGACCCATATGTGCATCTACATTGCATTGTAGTGGGTGGAACTCCATGGGGTAAATGTATGAATAATTGTCACTGCAAAGTCGCCGATTTTCAGCGACTTGCAGAGATTGGAGGTTCATACATTTACTCCCATGGCTCATATCTTGCACAACTGAATATGTCACCACTGAGCAAGACCTAATTTCAGAGTTTCCCATTTCACTCATTATTTTACAATTTCCAATGTGTCTCCAAGACGCTGTTTGTTTTCAGTCTTATTCATATTACATTCCTGACATTAAGAGGACATCAGGGCTGCCTATATTTACAGTGACACATGGCGGAGAGTAGCTGGTGGTGCCTTTACAACACAATGCCAGCACTAAGATTAGCAATTTGTTAAATTAGCTATCATATTGTACCAGATTTAGCATATTGAGTTCTGAATAAAAATTGAGGGAGACTTATCTTGTGTTTGATACTATTGGCAACTAGATAATGGATGTTAGGGTGTCGATAGAGCTAGTTGATGATTTGTCATTTATTGCTTTACTTTTAGCGTACACATTAAATTCAGTCCACATACACGAATCACAGTTTGTCCCAAATTGTAACATATAGAGATTTGGGTTTGGGTTGTTTCTAGATGTTATTGCTGTTTGGATGGTTACTTCTCCTGCTTTCCTAATTTATTCTTAGGAGTCCCATTACACCATAAACCTGGCAGTTTTGTCATATATGTAAGGTTTTGCAGTTCTGTGAGTAAAACCCACTCTATTGATTACTCAAGTGACCACATCTATAAGCACTGTGTACATTAATTATCCCCAGAGCTTATACATATCAGCAGGTGATTATAATATTCAGAGAGAGAGGTGGTGAAGGAGGAATTAGTTGGACATGGATGGCGAATACTGGATATATTATGATCGATATTATGATGAAAGAAAAAAGGAAGACAAAATGATAAGCTGTGGAGGCGTAATGAAGCCTTTTTAACCCATCTTGACAACCCATTTTCTGTGCTAGTATATAAATATTCTCAGTTATTGCATGTGCTGGTTACCTTGGAAACTACTATCCGTCCTATAGCAAGCTTGGTTAGCACATTCTAGCTATAAGTTCCTTTTGTTCTCTGTATATGTGTTATAAAGGGCCTCGGCATATGGCTGTCATACAACTAGAACTTACAAGATAAATATTGCCTTTCACACACAAACACATATACATTTCAATAAAATTACTATAGTTTTATGTAAATCGCATTTTGTTATAGTTACACATTTGAACTGCCACATTTAAAATGTAGATTTGTGAAATGGTATTTTCTGTTCTGTGTCCCCTCTGCTAAGCAAGTGAGCAGCACAAGGTAAAACATCTGACATTGCCACGTTTGTTCTGACTTTGAATATTATGCAGCTAAGAAATCTGTCTTCTATAGTCTATTTGGCCACCCTGGCAAGTTATTTATGTACTGTATCCCCACACAGTAAGCTATATACCTTTTATTACTGCTCACTGGCTTTCCCATTAACGTAAAACACTCATTATATATTGGTCTCTTCACATTATGGGCACTCTTCAAAGACTCTGTGTTAGCTGATGTTTTGTTACTCCCTCTGTCTGTGGCTCACAGACTGGAGACTAAATTACACACCTCTCCAGTCTGTTGGTGACTGAGGCTGCCCCCCCTCACACAGAGGAAGAATATGATGATGACGCTCCACCGGGTGAGGAGGAAGAGGACGAGGAAGAAGAAGAGGAAGTGAGCGGCGAGGAAGAGGTGCGGTTCCTGAACCCTTGTTCTTTAAATCCTTTGTATACTCAGGTGCTGTGATTTTTGTTATTCGTGGACGGATTCTTTTAAAATCAACCTGTAGAGATTTTAATTATGATGGTATATTTTTGTAGCACACAGATTGCAGCACTGTGTTTTACAAAATATTTTATTTAGTGAATTCCATGCTTCCAACTAGCGCACCCTCCGGAATTATCCCTTACACTTTCAACATTCAGAATTCATTCAGTCATCAGATGGATTATTTACATTTTGCAGAGATTAATCAGAACACGTGCTATTTTACAGCACTGTATATTCCTCTAGGACATGCCAAATAGTATACAGTTTACTCATATATCCTCTGTAGATGTAAGTTTATTTTATGTAAAGACAGTAATTTGTTGTCGAGTCTTACTACTCCACATCCTGTGAATGTGTATTAAATTGAGGAGTGTAGATATTTTAATAGAGTAAGGAGAGGTGGATGAAGCTTCACCGTTTCAATACGGTGGGTGATACAACTTCATAAATTCAGTTCACTTTCAGATTTTTTCATACCCACATCTGTAATATGCATTGACTCAATGATTAGCAGTATACAAGTACTTATTGTAAATACTTCATTTATTCACTACCAACATATCACGTCCCTTTAAATGTTTGCAGCCTGGTTAGTGGTTATTGTTTATTGGCACTGGAGAAGCTCAGAAATCCAGTATTTATCTGCTATTTGTATTAAAGGAGGAGGAGGAGGAAGATTCCAAGGATGAGGAGGAGGAAGAAGGTGAGAAAGATGGTAAGTAATTAATCCCGCAAGAACAGAAGTTCCAGGCTGCTCTCTGCAATTGTTATCCTGGTATTTGTGTTATTGAAGTTACTGGTTTTTTTGATGTTTCAGCTGCAATTCAATGATATCTATTGGTTAATTCACTGAAGTAAAGCAGCAGGTAGCTAGCATTTTGAATGTCAGAACCAATCAATTATGACAAGTCCCTTAGTTCTATAATTCATTGAACGGTGACAACAAGATCCACTCTTCAAGGCAGACTGGTGTGAACAGAGAATAATACAGTTTAAAAATCCCCTTTATACTTTGATTAAATAACAGACTGCCTCTTCTTATTTGCCAGCATGCAAGTAATGTGATAACAAACCTGTAACCTTACATCTGGGTCATTATTTGTCTGCAGAATGGTTCAATTCATGTATGTAAGAAACTTCAGTTATAATAGCTATTTCCCTGCTTTCCACCCTTTATTTCCTGGCTTCTTTGCCAGGGATTGTAGCCAATAGTATGACCGCCGAGTCCTGCACTGAAATCAATGATGTTTTGTTTTTTAACTTGAAGCAGAAAAAGGTCAAAAAAGAAAACGGGACCTTGAGGATGAAGGTGAAGAGGATGACTGAGCCACAGTGTCAGAAGGACAAGGTACACGAGGACTGAGCCTCGTGACTTAGAGGAGAACTAAACCCCAAGACCCTTTTTTGAAAACTATGTTGTAATTTGACTGTTTTTACCTTCAATTACCCTGCTGTTTTTGTTCCTGAATGTGAGGTTGGTGTGCACTGGACAGATACCATTCAAGCAGAGTAGCGCTTAGTATTTCTGCTGCTGCTCTTGCAGACTTTTATAATTATTGTTGAATTCTTCTTTTGTGTTTAGTACAGATTCCATACAGTCCAAGTCATATAGTCTATCTAATTCCCAATACTAATTAATCTGTTTTCTTTTGAATGTAGTTTGCCTTCTGTGAACTTTTAAACCCAGTAAGAGTCTTAAACGTATATTAAACATTAATCCAGTTGCTGCAAAGCATTGCTAATTTTCCATAGCATGTAAATGTACAATGCAGACAAATCTACAGGAGAGCATATTATGACATTTATGTGTATAATATGTACATACCACCTTACCTGTGTCTGCTAGCTAAGCAGCAGCATATAAATCCATAGGGAGTTAATATCTGATTGAAATAAACCAGTTGTGTTGAAAAAAAGACTTGGGGAAACAGAGAAGTCATATTTAGGATGTTTGATTTGCACAACGATTATTCTTCTGCCATTTGGAGCTGTCAGTGTCTGTTACTACGTCTTACAAAATATAAGTGCTGGTAGCGGTATAGAATATATTTTCTGACTATCATACAGGGAAGCAGGTGCACTTACCTTATGTGGCATCGAGACAGCTTTATTATGATCCAGGGGTAGTTGAGATTGTAAAACAATTATTTGTGTGCTAATATTTCACAAACAGTGACCTGCATTATTACACTTCCTGATAATGTGTAAACACGTTTATTCTTTTATGTTGAAATCACAGGGCTTACTCATTTTTTTTCTATTATGTTAGATCAGGTAGAACGAACTTAAATAGGAGAGGTTCAATCCAGTGCTTTATGTCTCCGCAACAGTCTACAGAGAAACAACGCCACAATGTTCTGAATGAGATCTCCACTTGTTTTTCCTTGCGTCCCATAGAGGTGCGCAGAAAAATGAAGGAAGATTTTTTTTATCGTAAATGGCAGATACATTTGCATCCGAACAGCGAGGCAAAATTCGGCGGCACCCTGCACAGTTTGAATCTCCCACTATGACTAGTTAATTTCTAAATAATTTTGAATAAGGATTTTGCGTCAACTTACTATCACTCAAAATCTAGGCTGTAATAATAGACAGATATTGGATTAATGTATGCTCTCATGAAGTGGCCATCAACCTATTTCCAACAGGGACCAGGCCCAGGTTCTGTTAGTAGATTTCGCTGGTGCTGTAAACAGCTAATTTACTCAGAAAGGAAAGCATTTTGCTTATGAACGGAGAGGGCAACATTGTGTCCTTGTGTAACATCTTGTCTTTGCTGTACAACTTGGCAGAGAAGCAATGCAACATTAATCCCCCATCTCTCTGGGTTTCACAACATGGCACTGTAGCATGAAAGATAAGTGGTAGTCAGACCGAGGTAATGGAGAGGAAGCAAGCTCTATCAACCTTTTTGAATTCATGGCTAATACATTCATTTTATAATAAAGAAATTTGTTTCTATCAATGGTTATTTTGAAAATAACTGTAGCAAAATAACTTAGAGTGATTAATGCATAACCATCAAGTGGGGAAACTTCTACGCTGTAGAACCACTAAGAAGCCATTTTGTCTAAGGTTGGGAATGTCATTCCTCAGACACTTTCTATAAAGATGCTGCAAGTCAATGACACTTTCTTTAGTCTTGCAGAGATTTCAATGTGTTATGTGTGTCCCCCAACCCAGTGAGGTTCTGTCCATGTAGCTGATGGCCATGGAGTCTGAGTGTTTAGTACTAATCTAATCAGGTTTAGGAGTGACTGGCTGCCCTATCTGTATTATAAATCCCTAAAAGGTGATTGGGGCTTCCCTTTTTCCCAGGAAACCTAAACACTATTTCTGTCTGTTTGTAACTGTTCATTTTCAATAAACTTGTTTTTTTACAGAGTTTGTGTAATTTAGCCATTGGCATAGCCTTTATTTTCTGTAAATCTTGATGTCGTGTCTAGACCAGTTAATAAAAACAACATAGAAATGCTTACATATTTGCCCATCTATCCTATGGTGGGCACCTCTGGCATATAGTTACTGTGATTTTGAGCACTGCAAGCTTAAAGGTAGTGATCTCAGCAGGTTGGTCGTTGTAAAGCTGTCTGCATATTTATAACCACAGCAGTTGTGGTTTAATACTCATTGAAGTGCAGAATAGTTACAGTGTCGTCAAGCATGGGGAATAGGAAAGGAAAAACATAGATCCTTGTTAGAAATGAATTCAAACTATTATAATAAGCATGCATTGTGGAAGTAAATCTACACAAGACCTTGAAGTCACAGAATGTAAGAATGTGTATGGAGTGTTACCAGCGGTATACAGAGGAAAGCTTAAAGCACACATTAACACCACAAACTTCCAGAGTAAGCATGTTTATGTAGTTTTACATGTACATGATTCCCCTTTTTCTTTAAAGCCTGTTGAAGACAGGAGTGGCACAGACCTGTCACATAAGATTTGTATCATAACTTTTTCAACAATTTGTAACCTGCCATTTAGTTTAATAGGAAGACTGGTTAATTTAGTGCATCTGGAGCAATCAACATTGGGGCTAAAGGAAGACTTTAGCTGCAGTGGTAGAAGACTACACTGGATCCTCCTTGATGGAGCCAAACATGGTATGGAATGGCTACGAGATAAAGTGGCCAGATGGATCATGGAACATATTGATTACTCACAAAGTATCTTGCATTATAAAATGTGAACATTTCATTTTTCTGAATGCTCACACAATTGTCAGAAACAATCAATGCTTTGATGTGTATGTAGTGGCAAGGTTAGAATAAATAATTGTTTACTGCCTGATCACATTAATATATCATTTGTGTTCTGCATAATTAATATGATTGCTGATGAGGTCACTGGAAATATTTGCATATTTTTCGTAAGGGACCACTGAAATTAAAGATTATTTTCAAGTAGGAGCTGCTAATAGCATTCACAAATACATTTGAAAACTTCCTAAAATAAATAGATTTCAGCTTGTGGGAGAAGCTTCATGTCTATAAACCAATAAAATGATGCTTCAATGAGCTACTCGGAGCCTAAAATAGCACAGAATAATAGACTGCTCCATATGATACCTGCACACAATATGGAACATCTTCCATTATGTTGGGAATACATTTGAATGAATGTGTATTGTATATTTATGAATATTCTGTGTTTTCATAATGAAACAATATTTAGGTTTAGTTGTCCTTTTTACATATATCCCCCCCCCCCCCCCCCCTCTTTGCAAAAAAACAATGGCTTGCCTGATCTGTTTTGGGTCATTCCACATTAAGTCAACACAGGGTTTCAAACTGACCGTTTCAGATTGTAATGAAATTTTGTATAATAAATGCCATGGGTGTAAGGAAACCCCCAAATCTTAGACTGATATGTGCACTGGCTTTGAAGTTATATGCCTTTAAGGCTGCAATTTTTTTAACAAATAATTTGCTTTTGCTTTCAATATTTATCTACATTGCATTTGTAGCTCACCTAATTGAGCTAGAGAGTTGGGCAAGGTCTCACTTTAAACCTCTTTTTATGGGTGTCCATATGATATATAACAGCAGTATGTTTCGATAAGAATTTAAATTGTAAAAAATTTCTCAAAAAGCCATATTTTTAAAATTTTGAAAAACATCCCAATAATTGTTCATATTGTTATTAATAAATCCCCAAAGTTTTATTATCGGATCATTTGCTACAAGAGCTTTAATATTTGAGTGCTTCATGAAAATTTACTGAGGCACTACACATCTAAGAAAATCAACAAAACAATATTTATTCCAGTTCACTTCATTAGAGCAATGCACATTCCTTTTCAGGTGTGTTTGGGGATGAGATTCTACAGAGAGCGGCTGCTCCCACTTCTGTGCAGACGTGTGGACTTAAGTGGAAAAATACTCTACGTCGAAAGACACTTAAATTGTATTGCATTAGCCCGCCTTTTACAGGGACAGGTTAGGTTTAGGTGGGCTTAAATTAGTGTCACTAATTAAAGCTCACCTAACCCTGGACCATTTCTGTCACATTTGAAAAATTGGAGTGTTTAATTACAGTGGAGTATCAGACTGGGAGAATGTGTGCTGAGAGCAGGGAGTATACTGTATATGCATTTGAATTGTTACACAAACTTGTTTAAATTCTAACTGTGTTAATGCTTAAGAAACAGCTGTCAGTTTATCCTCTTGGATGGAAAAAATCCTGCTTCCAAACATGTAAATTTCCACCTCGTTTTGTAAGAAATTCTATAGTCTGACCACCCCTTTAGTCAAATACCCCTTGCTACCCAGCATACCATCTACCAGTATCCTAAGACTACATTTAGATGGACATCTTTCTATATTTAGAAAGAAGAATGTAAAATGAGGCAGTCCTGTCTGTACCTGCTGTGTTCTAAAGAAAAATGCTCATGAACCAGGGTTTCCCAAACCCACTCCTCAGGGCTCCCTAACAGTGCAGGTTTTCCATATCTCCTTGCTGGAGCACAGGTGTATTCATTAGTGACTGACACATTGTAACAGATCCACGCGTGGTCCTAATTATGTCACATGTGATCCAGAAAACCTGCACTGTTGGGGAGCCCTGAGGACTGGGTATGGGAAACCCTGTAATAGACATTTATGAACATTGCCCTTTAGAAGCCTATTCAGATGAATGGAGAGTTATTTTAGGAGCTTATTAAAGTAACTGAAGAGCTCTGACTTCACAAAAGGCCTTAATCCTTTACCATCTCAATTTTCATAAGTGTATCCCATTTAATGTGTAATTTGTTATCATTACTTATGTGCATTACTTTATAATATAGCTATCTACAATATACAGTATTTCAGAATCTCTAAAATGTTTTACCCATGACTAATGTCTATAATTTCCAGCTTTCAGTGTTAAGTTGGATGTGTTAATGATCATCATCATCATTTATTTATATAGCGCCACTAATTCCGTAGCGCTGTACAGAGAACTCATTCACATCAGTCCCTGCCCCATTGGAGCTTACAGTCTAAATTCCCTACTATAGACACACACTCACAGACAGAGAGGGAGAGACTAGGGTCAATTTGATTGCAGCCAATTAACCTACCAGTATGTTTTTGGAGTGTGGGAGGAAACTGGAGCACCCGGAGGAAACCCACGCAAACACAGGGAGAACATAAAAACTCCACACAGATAAGGCCATGGTTGGGAATCGAACTCATGACCCCAGTCCTGTGAGGCAGATGTGCTAACCACTAGGCCACTGTGCTGCCAATTATAACGCAAATCACACAGTAAAGGACCGTTTGATAAGTTATTGCAAGAGTGTGTACATTCCCACGATCATGTTTTATCGCACCAAAACACATTGCATATGTTGATTTGGTTCTATAAACTTCCTAAAAATCACGATCAACGATGGAATGATGTCGGGCAAATGTGGTAGTGTGTAGGTACTCATGACCAGCAGCGTAGGCAGATATCTGTAGAGTGTGCAGAGTCACAATCTTTTCAGCAGATGGTTATGACAGATGAAGATCACAGATCTGAAGGTAAATTGTATAGATGTGTGCGCACAAATCTACGTGATCATCAGGACATCAGTTGTCCGTAAAATCGTTATAGAAATCGCATCTGAAGTAAATACAATAGTGTGTACCCAGCTTTATTCCCTTTGGAATAAGTGACCTCATCACTTTGCCCAGTTTCAGCTGATCCTGCACTTATGAAGATGTCCATAAATAAGTAACATTACAAGTCTGTTAGCACACACAGTAAAGGAGTGATTCCCTAGGTGTCAAGCTGCTAATGCTTGAGATGCACTTTTATAAGCTGTGTGCAGGTAAGACTTAACCCAAATAAAAAGCATAGCATTGATCATGCTTATATTTATCGTATAGCATTACATATTTATATTTAGTGGAAGAATTCAGCTTGAGTTGATCGGCTTAACACATTGTAATATGTGGAACTAACATCCTCTGTTTTAATACAGATTATAGTTTTAATACAGTGTACAGTTTGAATAGCACTAATAATGTCTTTGGTGAGTGCAGAGGATCCTATGTCTTTTTGTTTACATATGCTAAATGCCATCTGGGAAACGTGCATTATCATAATCTTGTTCAGACATTGAAATTAAATTGTGGTTGGGAGCAAAGCCAAAGTGAAGTAAATCATTTAAAAGTGGGTTATTTTGAAGTATTATTCTAAGGATTTCAGATTTTTTTACAGTAACCCAGAAAATCGGATAGGGTACATCATTTTGACATGAAAATGTCGGCCTGCTAAATGCCGACACTTGCATTGTATTGACAGGTGGACAATGTCGTCGGTGTGATTGCATTCACAATGTCGCCAATAACATTGCCGATATTAAAAGAACAATGCTGACGGTGCCGGCGGCTATACCCCGGACCTGCTGGCATTGGTCTTTTCCCGTCGGTTAAGTGCTGACATTTACACTGTCTGAATATTTACAGTCACCGCAGAAAATCTGGGTCTGGCTAATGCTAATATTTACCACTAAAAATATCAATGAAAATGGATATTATTACCATTCGTTAGATGCAGAAAGAGAATTTGTGATAATGAAAGATTTTGGACAACACTCTGCTGTTTCTCCACCGCCTATGACTCCGATCTAGCTGCTCCGTTCTAAGGTGGTCTCCTGCTGTTGCGACTGATGGTGAGCCGTCCTACCTGCTGTCTCTTCCTCTGCATCCTGCCGCCTCACCACAGGACGCGGCTTCGGCCTGCACTTCACCACCAGCCGCCACCCCCCCCTTCCCCCCCTTCTCCCCGGATGCCCCTGTGCCTGCTCCCTTGAGGTCTCCTTGACTCATTGACTCCTCCGCACTGACCTCAGTTGTCCCCAGTTTCTGGCCTCGATATTTGGTTGCCTCATGTGTCCCCAGCTTTATCTTCCTCAGTCCATACACAGGCCCTCACTCTGCCCTGCCACATCTAGGGCCCCTACCTAGTCCTATTGGACTCGCCTAAACTCTGAACCCACCTGCTCTCTTGACCCTCCTGGTCCCATCTGAACCGACCGTATGCTTGGACTCTCCTGCACTCCAGTCCCTCCTGATCGCTGGATCCCTTGGACTACTTGGGATTCACCTGGACTCCCCTGTTCCTGTGTCCTCCTTTCTTCTCACCCGGTACCGGCTCTCTGTAGCCAGTACCGGGTATTTAATTTACTTTATTGTATTGTTCTCCACTTTACATTGTTTTGCCACTGCCTTCCTGTTTTACTCCGTTCCACAATCCTATATAGTCCTACTTACTGTCTTACTTTGCTCCGTCAGTCCTTTTTTAACTAAACTCAATAATTCGCTCTGGTCCACTTCGGTCGACCTTTTGCTGCCTTCACCTCTGTGTTACTCCCTCACCCCATCTCTGCTGCCCCTTTTCTCTCGTTCCCTGTCCCCCCGTCTCACTATGCTGCTCGCTCCTTTCCTATACCCATCCACTCCCCTAGCCCCCTTCACTGGTCCAACTCTCACTGTCCCATCTCTTCACCTCGCTCCATCAACCTCTCCCATAGCCCCCTTCACTGGTCCAATTCTCACCCTCTCCCTCGCTCCATCAACCCCGACATTCTTATCCACATCTCCCCTCTTTCCCCCCTCCCCTTCTCATGTGCCCTCTAGAACTCAAGGTCCAACTGTAACAAACAACTCCATCCACGACCTCTTCATCTCCAACTCTCTTTACCTTCTTGTCATCACCGAAACCTGGCTTACTTCTGATACCGCCTCACCCGCCGCTCTCTCCAATGGGGGCCTCTCCTTCACCCACTCCACCAGACCGGGTGAACGTCCAGGAGGTGGAGTGAGCCTCCTCCTATCCCCCTGCTGTACTTTTCGGGTCATTCCCACTTTACCTTCCCTCTCTTTCTCCTCCTTTGAATTACACTCCATCCGTCTCTTCTCCCCCATCCACCTCCGTGTCTCAGTCATCTACCGTCCCTTTGGCCCCACCTCCCTTTTCCTTGACAACTTCGCTGCCTGGCTCCCCCACTACCTTTCCTCTGACCTTCCCTCTATCATACTCGGCGATTAACATCCCTAGTGTCAACTGCTCTGACCCTGCCACCATCAAATTTCTCACCCTTTCCACCTCCTTAGGCCTCACCCAGTGGACCTCCTCCCCCACCCACTGTCTTGGTCACTCCCTCGACCTTGTCTTCTCTCATCTCTGTGATCTCTCTGACTTCTCCAACTCTCCCTTCCCACTCTCTGACCACCTTCTCCTCTCCTTCGCTCTGTCCTCCTCCCCTGCTCCCCCCCCTCTGCCTAAAGCTACCCTCACTAGACGCAACCTTGAAGTTATCGACCCTACCACTTTCTCCTCCTCTCTTGATACTCTCCTTTCACCCCTTCCCTCCCTGGCCTGCCCTGAGCAGGCGTCTTCTCTCTACAACCACTCCCTCACTACTGCCCTCGATGCTGTCGCCCCACCCTCTTTTATCCGCCAACACCACCTTATTCCTCAACCCTGGCACTCCAAACTCACCCGCTTTCTCCAAAAGTGTTCTTGCACTGCTGAACGCTTTTGGAGGAAATCTCATTCCCTGGCTAACTTCCTTCACTTTAAATTTATCCTCTCCTCATTCTGCTCTGCCCTCTCCCTTGCTAAACAAATCTTCTTTAAGTCCCTCATTTCTTCTCAGTCCTCTAATCCCCGCTGCCTCTTTGCCACCTTCAACTCCCTCCTCTCCCCCCCTTCTGTCCCATTTTCCCTCTCTTCGCCACATTTTGTCTTCCAAAATTGAGGCCATCAGACTGAACATCTCCTCCTCCCATTGTTCTCCCACCGCCCTTATCGCTTCACCCCCCCCCCTCCAACAAACAACTCTGGTGCTCCTTCTGCCCTACATCAGACGAAGAAGTTTGCTCCCTTATTCTTTCCTCTCTATCCTCTACCTGTCCTCTTGATCCCATCCCCTCTCACCTCCTTCGCTCTCTCTCTCCCACTGCCTGCTCCTACCTCGCACACCTTTTCAACCTATCACTCTCCTTTGGTGTAGTACCCTCCTCATTTAAACATGCCCTCATCTCTCCCATCCTAAAAATCCCAATCTAGACCCCACCTCTCTCGCCAATTATCACCCTATCTCACTTCTCCCCTATGCCTCCAAATTACTTGAGCAGATTGTCTGCAGTCGCCTCATCAGATACCTCTCAGACAATTCCCTCCTCGACCCTCTTGAATTCGGTTACCGCCCCTCCACTCCACCGAAACTGCCCTGGCCAAAGTTACTAATGATCTTCTATCAGCCAAATCCAGGGGTCACTTCTCCTTACTCACCCTCCTCGACCTCTCCGCGGCCTTTGACACCGTGGACCACCCCCTCCATCTGCAAACTCTTGTCTCTCTCGGCCTCTCTGGTTCAGTCCACGCCTGGTTCTGCTCATGCCTCGCCAACCGCTCCTTCTATGTCGCCACGTCTGGCTCTTACTCCACCTCCTCTCCTCTCCCGATAGGAGTCCCTCAGGGCTCTGTTCTCGCCCCCTACTCTTTTTACTCTATACTTCCTCCCTCAGTGCTCTCATTTCCTCCTTCGGTCTTCAGTGTCACCTTTATGCTGACGTCATTCAACTCTACATCTCTTCTCCTGATCTCTCTTCCACCCTCCTCTCTCGTGTATCTGACTGCCTCTCTGCCATCTCCTCCTGGATGTCCTTGCGCTTTCTCAAAATTAATATCTCTAAAACTGAACTCATTGTCTTTCCTCCCTCCAGACCCCCCTCCCACCATGACCTCTCTATCATTGTTAATAACACAACCACCTCCTCTGTCACCCAACTCCGCTGCCTGGGTGTCACCCTTGACTCCTCTCTCTTTTGCCCCCCAGTCCAATCCCTTCCCCAGCCTGTCGCTTCCAACTGCGCAACATCGCCCGCATTCAGCCCTTTCTCTCAGAGGATGCCAGAAAAATAAATCATCCACGCACTCATCATCTCCCGCCTTGACTACTGCAACCTCCTCACTGGCTTCCCCCTCTCCCATCTCGCCACCCTCAGCTCTGTACTCAATGCGGCTGCAAGACTCATCCTTCTCTCACGCCGCTCCTCCTCTGCCTCCCGTCTCTGCCATGCCTTACACTGGCTCCCCTTCCCCTACAGAATTGTTTTCAAACTCCTTACCACCACTTACAAAGCTCACTCCCAGTCTACTGCCCCCTATATCTCTAACCTCCTCACCATTCACACTCCTGCCCACTCCCTGCGCTCGGCCAATGACCGTCGCCTCTCCACTCTGATCACCTCTTCCCACTCCAGAATCCAAGACTTCTCCTGTGCTGCCATCTACACTGGAATGACCTCCCTAGCTCCATCTGTCTCTCACCCAATCTGTGCTCCTTCAAACGGGCACTTAACACTCACCTGTTCCTCAAAGCCTACCAACCATCCACTTAATCCCTCATCTCTGCTCGTCCTCCCCTCTCTCCCCTGGCCCCTCTTTTCTCTCCCCCTTGCTTCACTGGCTCCCTTTGTGCCTGATTTTGTTTACCTTCCCTTAGGATGTAAGCTCGTATGAGCAGGGCCCCTCTTCCCTCCTGTCTCCTTACCTGTTCTTCCGCTCCATCTTTACTGCATTTGCCTGCCCGGAGTTTTGGTACTTTGTGTTTATTGTTCTGTACTGTTTCACCCTGTATAGTCTACTGTTTGTACTGTGTACGACGCTGCGGAAACCTTGTGGCCCCTAACAAATAAACAATAATAATAATAAACCTTATTTAGGTAGGTTTTAGCTCAGTAGATGTTAAGTTTCAATCTGCTCTATATGACTGCAAAACCATATCAGTAAACTCACATTGTTTCACCTCTGACACTTGTATCTGCTTATTGGGTTGAAGCGGTTGGACTAGTCCCAGCTTATCATCTAATTTAATGCCACTAGCCAGTGGAGACTGAAACAGCGGCATTCTGATCCCTCACATGATGCTTACATCAGTTCATTGCTGCCCCCATCAGGCAGGAATGTCCACTGCTTCAATGGCTCATGGCTCATCACAATAGGTATACGTAACTAAACTAAGGATATTCCAATGTTTATATTATCTATGAATCATTTTTAGAACTACAGTCTGGAAACAGTATCTTCAGAATGCAGTCATGGCAATTAGGTATTGGCATATATAAGTGGTGCAAAGGAGAAAGGTAGTGTTGCCCCTAGCAACCAGAATTTGTTCTGCTTTCATTAGCAGTAGAAAAATGTCTGATTACCTGCTATGTACAAATCACCTTCAGAAATGTACCCCATTATTTTGCCCATTACGCTGATAAACTCTGGTGACAGATTCTATTGTTTTGTTTTAATCTTCCAGGTAATAAATAGGTATTTTATAATGATGTCTGATTTACTCAGCTATTGGTGGTTGTCATGGGGATGTTTTTTTAAAGTGTTTTGTATGGTGAGTAAAACATGGTATGGAGAATACTTTAATTATTTTTTATTTTTGTAAAAGTTATATGTAAACAAAATGTCTACTTTAGCATGTATTACTGCATTAACGATTTATTTATTGGTCTAAGTTAGTTACTGGTGATGTGGGATGGTGCTTCATAGCGGCATTCAGTAAGCAACTAAACAGCTTTTCTGACTTTCATCCCCATGTAAGTCAATACAAATCATCCTTCTCTTTTGGGTTTATTTCCACCGTAATATCAGGCAATTATCAGGTAAGTGTTCTAGCTAAGCAGATTCCTGTTTCTATTCTCTGATGAGAGAATGGAGACAGGAATCTGCTTAGCTAGAACACTTACATGGTAGCAAGCAGGCCGGGTGCCATAGTGAGCAGGACCAGCAGTGCTGTGACTCAACAATCTCTCTTTAGGCCACTAGGTATTATTATTATCCTTTGCTAAAATAGTGACAACTTAGTACACAGCACTTTATATGGAATGTCCACATCAGTTGCTGCCCTAGTGGAGCTTACATTCTAAGTTCTTTAGCATGCAAACATGCACACACTATGCCTCCCAACTGTCCCGATTTAGGTGGCACAGTCCCAATTTCAGAACAGTTTTGTCTCGCAGGTGGGAAATGTGGGAGGTATTTCTTATTCTCTGCATGGCAGAATAGTGGAGAATGGGTGCGTACAGCAATGTTGATGTTTAGAGGGGAGGACAGTAAAGGTCAGCCTAGCGCTTCATAAGTGCTAGGCACGCTCTTGGATGTATGTGGCCACACCTCCATTGTTAACCTACCGGCATGCCTTTTGGACTGTAGGAGGAAACATGTGAACTCTGGGAGAACATATAAAGTCCATTCAGATTGTGCCCTGGTTGGAATTGAACCCATGGTTCCATCCAGTAGTAATGTGTACATTAGACATGCTACTATAACATGTTTTCTTCTGTTTGTCTTTATAAAAGGGAATCTTCATACTTGCACTGTTGAATGTTTTTTTCCCTCATGTTCTTTTTACTTTTATAGTTGCTTTTGTGGTCCATAATGTCTGTATTCACCGGTTTCGTTACAGCACTTGGTAACACACACTATAATTTGTGAAATAGGACGACCTAAAAGAATCCTGTGTTAACCGGGCGTAAAGAGTTCAATCAGACCTTCTATGTAGATAAATAGCTGTTGATTTGCACTAGAAACAATAGTGAAAGCACCTTCAGAACAACCCCAAATTCAGATCAGGTAGGCAGAAGAGGCAAATGCCTTCAGTGCTATTAGGATTGGGGACACAAGTACAACACTAAATAATCATTTTTTAAACTATCGCAGGTGTCTTAATATATGATGTCTATACCTGGTCATCCCTGATATTCCATGACTTATGTCTTTTATGGCTGTTAGAAAGCATAAAACAGCAACAATTTAGGCTGCTATGCTGCTACCATGCAATTGTAACACGTGTATGTGTGAAGGCCAAGTAAATGTGTGCAACTTAGTATCTTTGCCTTTTGTACCCAAACACCTTGTTCCTCCGCTGCCAATTCCTCAATATACATACTAAAAAATTGTGCAACTCCCGTAGTTTATATGACCAGTACAATTGCATTTTGTAAGAAAAAATAAAAAAAAATAAAGACAAACAACAGTTCTTAACTTTTATTTTCTGCAGCAGTTACAGATTGTTCCTTTAATAAAGGTTTATAGTCAGTTTAGAATGTTAATGATTTTAATGTGTCACTTTGCATAGGAAGTGATTGTTAGCAATAAATAAAAGGCCAACCAGCAAGTCAGGTCCGCCTGATTTAAAGTGCTCTGCTGGGAGTGAGAATAAAGGACTGACCAGCATGGGAATGGTGAAAAGCAGGAGAAACGAGAAAGTGTGACAGGGGAAGAAAGAATGGTGTTGAAAAATGTGTGGGTAGAAGAAAGATTGAGGGACAAGCTCCCTAGTGCTTTATTTCTTAATAGCATATCTGAAATATTCTGTACATTTCTTGTATGGCTTTATGATCATTTAAAACCCCTGATACATCTCCATAGTCTTGTGATTTAGATAAAAATGCTTTGCAAATCTTGCCCCAGGGCTTGTGAGAGGAGATGTAGCAGACGTTATTTGCCTTAGGAGGCCTCGTTTCATAATCCCCTCTCTTGACCTATGTGTCAGGTTCAAAACTAGGAATTGAACACAATCCATCTAAAAGGGATGTGTTAGGCTAGAGGTCTTCTATGGAAGCCCCAGGTTTAGTGCTGGAGGAGTTAGTTGCATTTGGTTATATATAGAGCCCCTGTTGGATAAAATGGGGATTTGGGTAATTAGTACAGATGTATACACATTCCCTTTAGGTACCTGTCATAGGCATTAGAGGGCCGGTTAGTCTATATACAGAAACCCCATGAGATCAGATACATGGAGAAATTATCTGTCCCTAGTACAATGCATGGTCTCTGTGGAGATGTTGGGAGCACTAGCCCTCTTTGGGACTATTCCTCAAATTTCGGAGCTCCAGTTCCAGCTGTCGGATAAGGAGGTCTCTCTGAGCCAGCAGCTCCTTCAGTCGTCTGATCTCATCCTGCTGCCGGTAGAACATGCGTAGCAGCTGCAGGGCACAGGTAAGTGGGCAGGTGAAGGGCACAATCAAAAAGCATAGGCAGTAAAGATACATGCAGAATGAAGATGTATTGACAATACTGTGTGTTGGGTGGTGCTGTGTTTAGCACAGGATTCTGTGGGTGCAAATACATAGCTGCACTTGGTTCAGGTTAGTAGAAGTGCAGAACAAAGGCTGTTATAAGTAGCAGCATGTACAGAAGAAAAACTAATTTTACACTCACTTCATTTTCAGTCCGAGGTGGCACATTTTCGAGAAGATCTATTCCATTTACCACCAGACTCTTCTTATCTCTCACTGGTGCTTTGAATGTGGCCTTGGATTCCTTCCGATAACCCTCTTTCAGGCTCATCAGCACAGGGTCTGATAAAAGTAGTATGATTACCTCTACTCATCTCATACCATCATTTTTGTGTAAAACATTCAGGGGTGGAAGGGCTTGTATACCTTTATATAGGCATAATGTAGACAAAAGGAGGAATGAAAAGGTGTAAATGCTAAACTGCATATAGCAAAGGGGACTCTCCATATAGCTGAACATATCAAATGGAATTTGACAGATTAAGCTATTATTAGGCATCTTTAAATGATGTGCCTCATCCCTTTACCCCAGGCCCAATATATACTCCACGCTATCCAGCTCTGATTGGTCCCTTCCCCAAGTTCACCTTTGTTGATGCCACTTAGCCACTCATGAGGATTCAGTGCCGGTTCTGTTCCTGGGGTCATGGGGTAAATGTCTTCCTGATACGTTTCTGACTGCAACAAGAAAACTTGTGTTACCCTGTGGGGGAAGCTCAGACATCCAGCCACCTAAATGAGCCATAGCACCCAGGACAGATAAGTATACAATCTCACCCTTCTTGGAACTATCATAGATATTGGCTCTATCAGATTCTTCAAGGTGACCAGCTTGTAAAAGCGGAAAATCTCACATGTTGAGACATCCAACCCATGCTTTGGCATCACTCCTGTAAGAAACAAACATCCAGTGTGAGCATCTCCGAATAGCAAGCAGTATATAAGCACCATCAGTTATTCATCTGATTCAATATTACGTATGGTGGGGATTTGTGTTCTCCTCACTGTATGGGACCCTTTACATTAGGTTGTTATGCTTTTTATGTATTTGCTCCATTCGGGTCACTAGCAATTGTGTTGTCACTTTTGTCACTATCAGGATCATTGGCTACACTAACCTGGACAATGCTCCATATGTGACAGGTGCTCAGGGGTTACAACACATCATTGCGCTTTGCAACACGTTATTAAATAATGCGTCTTTATCCACTCCCCATATTCCTATTGTGTGTCTCACCAAGTCCTTTCTGAGGTGCCGCAGAACGAAATTCCATGAGGTATGTCAGGAACGGCTTTTCCACTGTTATCTCATAATATCGAATGTTCCCGTCTCCCTTACATAGGAAAAAGGGATTGATAAATTCTAAGAGGTCTCCAGAAGAAGATAGAAACACAATGAATTGGAGGATGTTCATGAGATGAAGGAATGACGTTGAGCTATAATGTCAATTATTGGGACAAGATATTTGATAAAATGCTGATGCATCCTTTATCAAAATGAGTCTAAAATGCCATTAATCAAGGATTTTAAGTCACCATGGTGTACAAGATGTGTAAGAATCATATTAGCCTTGTAGCTGGCATCTATTGACAACACTGGAAAATGTTCAAAATGGAAATTTCTTTGAAAATAATAAACTAATATAGTACCGTGCATACCTTTCCTGCCAGATACAGCATGTGTGTGTCCATATCATAGAAGGGGAACAGCAGCCCTGATAAACCGTCTATCTCCTCGTCAACCAACGGCATCGACAAATCCTCCTGCATCCACCAGAGACAGTATAACAATGTAGTTGCATAGCCTCATATTGTGTGTGTGTGTGTGTGTGTGTGTATATATATATATATATATATATATATATATATATATTGTTTGTGTATTTGTATGTATATATATATATATATATACAAGTTAACCCGTGCATGATACTCATGCATTCTAGTCAAATCAAGCTACTTAAGGTGTTAAAAAGGTTCTTGTCATGCATTTGGGCCTAGCCCAGGCCTCCTCAGGGGAAGAGCGTTACTTCCCGACGCAAGCGCCCTTTTTTAACGTGGTTTTGTCCACATGTCACCACCTCATCATTTTTCTCCATCACCTCATCCTTCATCTTCATCGCCACATCCTTCATCAAGCTACTTAAGGTGTTAAAAACTCCCCACTGTCACCCCCGGCAACCACCAACCACTCCCAACTGTCACTTCTCCTTCAAGAAATATATAGGTCAGTGTATAACTCTGCCCAGCAGGTGGCGCTGCAGCTTGTTTTTTGTTTTTTTCACACACGCTACTAGGCATTTATATAGTAGATATTTGTCTGTGTGTGTGTGTGTGTGTTTTGATGAAGTAAAATGAACTTTCCTTGCATTCTCTGTAAGAAAAATGTTATTGAATTCCCAACAGAATGGGTAGAGCAAATACGCCAGGTAGGCTTCATATAATAACTCTACCAAGTGCTGTGTGTCACCTCCATTTCATTGGTACAGTCATGCTGGAGTGGGTGGCGTTTGTTGCTGTATCTTGTCCCACTACCACAGTTGTCCTCACCTGGTCCCACAATGCTATCTGCCTTGTGTTCCACCTGGAAACGCCTGTTGTAAGCAAACGCTTCATGTTCCCAAGAAAAACAACACGTGTAACCTTGTGGTTTTTACAGTTGGCTACCTAGGAAAAGAAGGTGGTAGATAAGTTGAGTTAATAATACTGTGCAGTTGGTCATTATAAAAAAGAGAGATTTGACAACAAAATCTTGAGACAAATCTTTAAAGCTTGGGACTGTTAGAAAAAAGGAATAGTTGACAATAATGTGGGAAAGGGCCACAGTTTAAAAGATGGGTACATAAGTAATTGGTAGTAAAAGTCATCCCATAAAGTGGTTGAAGTCTCTTTATGGGATGAATAAGATAAATCATAATAGAAAAGTTTCTGTTGACCGATTACCTGCAGTACTCGCCCTGAGCGAGGTTCCAGGACACGCAACTTCTTGTCTTTGCAGGTGGTGGCTAATAGACTTCCGTCCGTGTTAAAGGACATACAGAGGATGACGTCTGTGTGACAGTCTATCATCTTCACTGCCTCCCCGTCATCCAGATTCCAGATCAATATCTGTTTAGACAGCATAGAAGTTTCTTTATCAGCTAGCCAAAGACAAGTAGATTAAAAACCACTGGACATCCACAAATAGTGCCTGAATATACTATGAGTTAAATGTATTGGCCTCCTCATATGTCACAAAAACATTATATACATTTTCAAGAATTCTGATTCTTGCATAACGATATCTTAATCATGTTACCGGTAGCAACTAAGTGATACCTAAAGCTTTTTTCATATAAATAAATGTATCATTGTACTGACCTTGTAATCATAGCCTGCACTGAACAGTATATTGTTAGCTGTAGGATGCCACTCTATGAGTCCCACCCTTCGACTGTGACCGTATAGCTCCAACACTGCCTCAGTCATATTCCCCTTGAGCCCGTCATCTGGAATTTCCCATATCCGCACCTTAGGAGAGTAAGAAATATTAGTTTAATGTGTCTACATGTAGGGGTCACATGATACATAAAGTACTTGGGCCTGATTCATTAAGGATCTTAAATTAAGAGGTATCTTATTTCAGTCTCCTGGACAAAACCATGTTACAATGCAAGGGGTGCAAACTAGTTTTTGCACATAAGTTAAATACTGACTGTTTTTTCATGTAGCACACAAATATCAACTTTAAATTTCAGTGTACAAATAAGCTATCAAGTATTTGTGTGCTACATGAAAAAACAGTTAGTATTTAACTTATGTGGAAAACAGATAACTAGTTTGCACCCCTTGCATTGTAACATGCTTTTGTCCACGAGACTGAAATAAGATACCTGTTCATTTAAGATCCTTAATGAATCAGGCCCCTTGTTCCCAAAAACATAACAAGAGGCTACATATGTCTAAACTGGGTAGCTACTTAAACTACTTCAAAGCAGGATAGACACATAACACGTTGTAGGAAACTGACCTCTAACTGTAAATGTACCCACTATATTTATACCAAAGTAAGTACACATTCAGCGGGTTAAAGGTTGCTCACCTTATCTACTTATGTCAACATGGCATCAACTGCATTACATAGTGCATTGGGCCTGAAATTCTCCATCTTCATATATGACTATGATACATGGGGTTAAATTGATGCCACGAAAAACTTTTATATTTTAATGGTTAACTACACCATAAAAATCTGAAGTACAGATACAGTATGCATATGTGGTCACTGTCTCACATATCTATCTGGCCTGCCGTAAGAGCACATACTGTATATGCATCATAGATCAGCGGCATCACAGAGTGGTGACGTCTCTGATGTATCATCGTTATCTTTTATTTCTACATCTCTGACGTACTACGCAGCGATGTACATTGAGGGGATCATGACACAAATACATACAATGCCAGGAAACAGAAGGTAAAGATGGGGAACACTTGATACATATGGTAGCGTAATAAGAACTGTGGAGGCTGGTGGGGAAAGTGTGTGTGTGTGTGTGTGTGTGTGGCTATTGTAAGGCAGCAGTATTATCAGCTGCCAATAATAAATCAGTCATTGGTGACTGGCATTTCTGTGATGCCTCACTGTTGGAGTGAGGAGAGACAGCGGAACGCAGGCGGATGAAGTGAATTTATAGGCTGCAATCCCATGAGTTCAATTCCCGACCATGGCCTTATCTGTGTGGAGTTTGTATGTTCTCCCTGTGTTTGCGTGGGTTTCCTCCGGGTGCTCCGGTTTCCTCCCACACTCCAAAACGTACTAGTAAGTTAATTGGCTACTATCAAAATTGATCGTAGTCTCTCTGTCTGTCTGTCTGTCTGTCTGTGTGTGTATGTTAGGGAATTTAGACTGTAAGCTCCATTGGGGCAGGAACTGATGTGAATGAGTTCTCTGTACAGCGCTGCGGAATCAGTGGCGCTATATAAATAAATGGTGATGATGTTGATGAAAATAGCTGCCTCTACTGCGTGCAGGTCATGAGTGCACTTACATGTGACGGCCTCAATAATAATGAGGATCATTGCAATTTCACTATTTGTGCTGGAAGATGTGCAATATATCTTTTTTCAATACATATTATAAGTAGGAATTGATAACGTGTAATGACGCTAACTAATAATTAAATGACTACGTTATGCATTACTAATAGTTAGCATGACTTACCGAAGAGTCCTCTGAGCAGGAGGCGATGATATTCTCAATGAACGGGTTCCATTTAATATCCAGCACTGTGCCCTGGTGCCCGCACACCTTGGCGTAGTTGGGCTCAATGCGTCCAGTCTGGGGGAGGCACAGAATATGTCACAGGTGAATGTCCCACCATGCAGACCTGGGGGAGGAGGACAGACAGATACACCTGTCAGTAGCTCCTCCCTCCACCTGCCTACAGGCTTCTAAAGTACTCCCAAGTATTGCCCGCTGTTCTGTATCTGACAAACCATTGCAAACACTCATGTCAAAATGAAACCACTCCGTTCTGACTGTTGTATCCCTACACTACCGGATAATCCACCGGAACCTCACAAACACTGTACTCTACACAATTAATCAAATAATTCAATCTAACGAAAATATTCACTGTCAACTTGTACTGGGAGGGATGAATCATGTAAATCCTAAATCCCTTCAGTATTATTAACCCACCCAAAAGTCAAATAGACAGTTTCAAGGGTTTGGACAATTTGTCATTAAGGCTAGTACTTTTGAAAGACAAATACCAAGTGATAAGCCACTCACATGGTGAAGGGGGATTACCAGAAACGACCCTCCTCCTGCGCTCTCTGTGACAATCGCTAGGTACTTGGTGTTGACCGCACAGAAGGGGCTATCATGCACGTTCTTGGTGATGGGTACACATTCGTAACAGTTCTCTCGACTTGCGACTTTGCCATACACATTCCGGAATTTAGAGCTGCGATACTGTGGGCGCCATGACATCTGTAAGAGAACAAAAAAGGCACCTGTAACACCCCAAACACAGCTTGTTATTCACAAAATGTAGTTTTCATCATGTTTTATGCAATGTTTAGTTCATCCATGGCTTTCCAGCTGCTATGGGACAGTAAGTATCATCCTGTCATGTCAGCTGGTACATGTAGTTCAATAGCTTGTCTCCATTCCCCTCCACACATCATTACACTGCCTGCTGTACAGCTGTGATTATCTGTTTGTTCTATTCCCATGTACTTTAAAACTTTGCATATATAAGTCAATGTATTAAAATTTCAATTTATGGAAAGGTTTAATATTGGATGTAAAGTAGTTATGAAATGTGTGGCTCGACAACTGTTGATGAACTACAACTTCCAAGATTCTCTGTCTGTGATGTTTTGAGTTTGCAGAGAAATTCCCTGTACAGATTAAAATTTGCCTCTTGATTTGGTAATATTAGTTGCAATTTGCATTCATTGAAAAAACTGCAATTGCAACTGTATGTAAAGCAGAAAGTATCTTAGTATGCGTGCTGGTCGGCAACCGTAGCATATGTGCCCGCTTTACAGCTGGCATCGGCTGGGTACACATTACAGTGTTTTCAGCCAATTATCGGGTCCATCGAACGATAAACGACTGATTGGCCCCGATACAACAGTAGTGTGTACCCTGGAATGGTGATTGATTATCTTTCCAAAGTACATGAAATTGTTGATCGAAACTTTCAAACTGACTTGAGAATCTCGTTCAGCAATGGAAAGATGTGGTTCCATTTCTGCAGTGTGCACACACTCGCAGCCAGCAGTGTAGGCAGATCTCCATAGAGATTACAGAGTCACAATCTTTTCAGCCGATGGTTATAACAGATGAAGAGCACAGATCTGAAGGTAAATCTTGTAAAACATGTATAGTGTGTACACATGAATCGACATGCTGATCAGGACATTTTTTTTATCAGTCATTTTTAAAATTGTTATAGATAACACATAGGAAAAAAAATTTTGTATTGTGAACCCAGTCGTACACCACAGACACTCCCATCTTGCACACATGCTTTTAGCCATTTATTTTATTTGCAACAAACACATTTGCTGTTATGCATCAATAAAAAAAGTAAAAAAAAAAGGTAAACCGCTCTAATACAGCAGAAACAACTTACAGGAAAACTTAAACACGCACACAAAATCATAATATATTCCTCGAGTGTTAGGAGCCGCGGCGACCACGGGCACCGCCGTGACTCAGCTATTGCCCCGCTGAGCGTCCCGGCCGTCTCCTTAGTGACTGGGACGTCACTTCCGCCAGCTGGACCGACCGTTGCCAGGACAACGGCCGGACGCCGATTCCCTTCACAGCGCGCCCCGGCAAACAGGTCAGCCAGGCGCAGGCGCTGAAATCTCTCCAGCCTGTGGGCTGATTAATGTGGCTTTGATTAATTAATCCAGGCATGTGTATTGTTACAGGGCTTAGCCCTGATTGGTTGCTCTATGTATTTAAGGCAGTGAGGACTGATTCATACTGACGGTTATAGCGTTTCTGACCCAGTCTTGCTAACCTGCTCTTGTTTGTTGTACCCTGTCCTGTGGATACTCTGTTGGATTCTCTGTGTATGACCCCTGCCTGGATTTTGGACTCTGCCTGTTTGCTCGTGACCCTGACCCTTTGGCCTGTACCTTAGACTCCGCTACCTTGCCTGTGACTCTGACCTTTGGCGTGTTAATTGACTACCCTGCTCGCCTGTGACCCTTGACCTTGGCTATCGTTTGACTATCCGCTGCTTTCTACCAGTCTCCTGGCCTGCTGCTGTTGTCTGCATTACCAACCCACACTACATCTAGAGCTAAGTCCTGGGGGCATCTGAGTACCGGTGAGTGCAGCTAGCTCTAAGGGAAGGCGGCTGCTATAGGTGATAACCTCCGTCATCTAGTTCTGTGGGTTGGTGATCAAACCAGTAGCCTAACACCAAGCCTAACACCGAGCTATGAAGAAATCACCAGTCAGCGTAAGCAAAGCACTCACAAGAAGCCAATCACCAACAGTTTGTTAGTGCTGGGGGCCGCCATATTACCATCCATTATTTGCATCTGGCCGCGAAAATACGGCAGTCTCAGGTGCAGATGCATCTCTGTCCGGATCTGCTGCTGTTCACAATTGCACAAACGCGCCTTTATTGGGCCTATGTTTTTACGCCCCCTGCCCGCTTATCCAGGTGCAAGCAGGAGTAACTGACAGAATCACGCAAATCTGCATGGGCACATATGTAGGCAGCCACATTTTTGGGCATGTGCAGAGCGATTGCCAGCAAAATGCAGTACACAATCTCTTCCAGTACTTATCAGCCCCTACATATCTTGGTTGTCTCTTCTTGCTGAGAAAATGCTTAGCTCATTTTTAAGAGCTGCTTAGCTAAATGGAATCAATGTGAAATGCTAAACAAGCTCTCTGACATTTTTTGTATGAATGTGCCTACTTGGGCACATTCCATGGAGTCTATAACTTAATGTATCATTTTTCCTTGGGCTAATAATAATCATGATCAAGGTCACTTGAAACTGTACCCATTGCCTACACGCAATGGACGCAGCCATTTTTCAGTGCAGACCCAGCATTCCTGATAATGCAGTCTATCAGTTCACTGGGAACCTCATATTTCATTTACACATGTGTAGCCAAATTGAACAGACCCAGCCCTCTTTGGCCAGAGCTACACACTGACTGGAATCATAATCGCAGCCCAAAAGAGAATGAGAGGAATAACACCAAACTACTAAACAGAACATTTCGGTAATATATCAAAAATATTTTGACTTTTGACTTTTAGAATTGAAATCTGTGTTTTTTCAGCATATGCTGATTTGTCACCTTATTTCCTGTATAATGACTATACACTGCTAGTATATGAATATTACGCCTTCATATTACAGGGCTATATGTGATATTTATGCAGCTATAACCCTAACCCTGTGTGCCCTTTCTGGTTTATACCACACGCATTTTTGAGAACATGCTGTGCCGCAGGGGGAGGGGTGACAAAGGCTTTACTGTGTACTGCCCCCCACCCTCTTCTTATTACCCTTCCTACAATCTTCCTCACAATGAATGGCCCTCTCTCTCTCTCTGCAGCATCTCCCACTGACACAAAGCATTAACCATTTCCTGTATTGAAGTATGCCTCAATATGACCCTTGACCTTTCATCTCCACTATTTAAAAGACCACCCTAAATTTAGACAGGAAATCACTGCGCCTACATTTAACATATGTCCTATTTGTGTCACAGTCTTTACTGCGTCCTTCCTCATAGGTCTTGGACTGGTCTTCCTGTCAGTGACCTTCAGACAATGCTCCACAGAGCAGGCTGAAAGAAACACCACAGTGAAGCTGGGTACAGACCACAGATTTTACACCCGATTATCATGCCAATCACATGATAAAGGAACATTTGGTCAGATATTGCATTAGTGCGTACACTCCCATGATCATGTTTTATCCATACTTGCCTACTCTCACGGAATTTCCGGGAGGCCCCCAATGTTTGGGGGGGTCCTCCCGGACTCCCGAAAGAGTAGGCAAACCTCCTAGACCCTGTAAAATGCCGAAATTCTCGGGATTAAATAGCGGGGGGCGGGCTTAATCACGTCATTAAGCCCCACCCCCCCACTATTCAATAATTTTCTGTATTTTATAGTAGGGGCGAGGCTATAGTGACGTAACAACGTCATCACGCCCCTTTCTACCCTCTGTCACATGCTCTGTACTCCGTGGCCTAGTGGTTAGCACTTCTGCCTCACAGCGCTGGGGTCATGAGTTCAATTCCCTTATCTGTGTGGAGTTTGTATGTTCTCCCTGTGTTTGCGTGGGTTTCCTCCGGGTGCTCCGGTTTCCTCCCACACTCCAAAAACATACTAGTAGGTTAATTGGCTGCTATCAAAAATTGACCCTAGTCTCTCTCTCTCTCTTTGTCTGTCTGTGTGTGTGTATGTTAGGAAATTTAGACTGTAAGCTCCAATGGGGCAGGGACTGATGTGAATGAGTTCTCTGTACAGTGCTGCGGAATCAGTGGCGCTATATAAATAAATGGTGATGATGATGATGATGATCTCCCGGAGTACAGATGTAAAAAGTAGGCAAGTATGGTTTTATCGTACTTAAGCACATTGTATCATTTTATTTGATTTTATAAACTGACTAAAAATCACAATGAACAATGGAGCAATGTTGTTTCAATTCTGCAGTGTGTACACACTCACGACCAGCAGATCTCTATAGAGTGTGCAGAGTCACCATCTTTTAGCAGATGATTATGAGAGATGAAGATCACAGATCTGAAGGTAAATCATGTAGGTGAGTACACATGAATCTGCACAATCATCAGGACTTTCAGTCGTTGGTAAAATCGTTACAAAAATCGCATCTGCAGTAATTTTCTGTAGTGTGCACCCAGCTTACCACATACTTGTACATATCTTGGAAGAGATCCAAAGGTGGAAGGTGTCACACTTTTACACAGGGAATATCACTGGCTGGTATTAGCGCAACTAACCTGAGAGGCGCGGAGTCTAACACACCACCGGTGTTCACCAGGGACCCCCGCAAGGAGGTTTGGGGTTTGCTGCGTGTGATGTGCAGGTCGCGGTTCTCCCAGGAAGTCACCAGTGCAGTGATTAGAGGGTAGTCAGACAGGCCGAGTTGAAACCAAGGAAGCGAGGTACAACGGAGAGTAGACAAGAGTAGTCAGGGACGGTCCAAAGGTCAATTCCAGTGCGGGCAGCGAAGTACAAGGGATATACGGAAGAGAGGTCAAACAAGCCAAGGAGTAAAATACTCAGGAGGTCAGGAACAGTAATATAAACTAATTGCTGGAGCTGGTTAGAACCAATACTCTGGCACCCTAATGGTGCCAGAGTGGAGTTTAAATAGTGGCTGGCAGGAAGTCCTAAGGGAGAAGTTCCGGCGATCAGTCTCAGCTGATCGCCGGGAAGCGTCTGGGTTGCCGGGCAACCGAAGCGACGCATTGCACATGCGCGAGCGCCGCGATCATGTCCCGTTGCCTAGCAACGGGACGTCTCTTCCGGGCAGCGGTTGTCCGTCCCTGGCACCCAGCGGAGGTGCGGAGGCGGCACCTGACAGAAGGGAATACCGTCAATTCCCCCAGCCACAGATTTTTTACATTTTATTTTTTTGTGGGTGAAATGGTCAGCTAAGAACTCCACAGTGACCCCACCCATTCTATGATTAACTCCACCAGTGTTTCATAACCTGCTATTGTCAATGTTTCCTGACTAACTTCTGTACCTGGCACTCAGTGGTCCCAGAGGAAATTGCTTGTAGTAGAGATCACACAAATGATGAACAGAAGAAGACCACAGCTGGAGCCAGATAATGGACCCAGCCAGTTTAATGGGAGACATGCATACGAGCAGGGCCTGATCATCCACTAGGCTGCAGCAGGGCTGTAAGTAGGGCTGTACAAGACGGGTGACTGCCCAGGGCGCAGTGCTAAAGGGGGCGCAATTTATGACTATTATAGGTTCCTTTGGTTAAAATTGAAGGCATGGGGGGCGGCAGTTTTCTTTCTCGCCCCGGGCGCTCAAATTTTAAGTTACGGCGCTGGGCTGCAGCCTAGGGCGCAAGGCTTTAGGGGGTGGTAGAAACTGAAATTAATTTTAAAATATAAGAGAAGAGTTTTTATCCATAGTAAAATGACAACATGAAAGAAAAATGTAGTCATCCATTGGCGGGCAATTGAGAATAATAATAATGCTACAGGTCTATTAGCCTAGGGCGGCATGAACCCTTGATCAGTCCCTGTATACATATATACATGTTTTAGATAAAAGTAGTGGGAGACATAAGGCACAAACTTTAATACAGTATAATACCGAATTCAATATAAAATACTTTTACTAAGCTACAAGGCCATCAACAAAGCTGCACCAACATACATCTCCTCTCTTGTCTCAAAATATCTCCCAACTTGGCAACTCCGTTCTTCACAAGATCTGCGTCGCTCATCCACACTCATTACATCCTCCCATTCCCGGTTACAGGACTTTTTTCGGGCTGCACCCATTTTTATGGAATTCTCTCCCTCGCACAATAAGACTTTTCTCTAGTCTACAAGCTTTCAAGCGTTCTCTGAAAACCTACCTCTTCAGACAAGCTTATAATATTCCTCAACCACCCTCTTAACCTCACTACCTTACCCTATTATCACCCATTACACAATTTCACACAAGACAACTACCCCTTGACCAACATTGTTGTGTGACAGGATCATTTAGCCTATGAGTCACTTTTACCTTTGCAGCCTGGCTGGAGACCAAAATGTAAAATGTAGACTTAGCCTCATGTGTCAAACTCCCATTGTCCCATAGATTGTAAGCTTGCGAGCAGGGCTTTCTCACCTCTTTGTCTGTTTTACCCAGTTTGTTTATTAGTTTACTATGTTTGTCCCCAATTGTAAAGCGCTACGGAATATGTTGGTGCTATATAAAAAAAATGATGATGATGATACAGTGTTGCCTTTGTGTTGATTGAAGCAATATCAAGCCGTTCAACTGACTAGGAAATAGGGATATCACTGAGGTATGAAGCGCCTCATGCCTCAGTAATTATACTAGTCCTTAGTAAATTAAAAGCCGGTATTTTTGCTGTCTCAAATGCTTCTAAGCAAAGATAACACTTTAAAAGGAAAAGCTGCTTCTGCAAGCCAGCTCTTATGAATTATGTAGTACATCTGGAAATATTTAAAACATTTTATATCCTGCCAAGCTGTGAAAAGTTTTACATATATAATTGTGTGCGACATAAAAGGCACTTTCATGTAGCAACAAATACCATACCCCCAGTTTTTGTTTCTGCACAGTTGAGACTGTGTGTGCTTAATAACAAACAAAACAATGACTATTGTATGAGCAATTATTATTTGCAAATATCTAACTGCATCTAACTGTATGTGGTCTTGTCTCAAAACTTACAACTGTTTATTAATATAAGCTTTGCTGATCCTAAAATTGTAAGAAAAATAATATATATAAACTGGGACAGCAGGCAAGAGTCTGTTTATATAGAGCGTGATATTTATAAAACTGTAAAACCTTTCTTAGGTGAAAATCCCTTTCTACATATTTAAATGTATGACAGCACAAGCATAAGAGATATATATACAGGGCCGCTGAGAGGGGGGGCGGGTACTAATTACCCGGGCCCGGGCCCTCACTCTGGATTTTTTTTTTTTTTCGCGCAGCCGCGATCATGTGTGTATACAAATACTCACATGCTCACGTCGCTGGTGTCCCTCTTCCCCTCTCTGTTTGCAATGAATGTTGGGCGTGACGTCACGCCCGACATTCAGTGAAGAGCCGCGCACAGAAGAAGACAGAAGACAGAAAAGAGAAGAAAATAAAATAAAGATGAAAGAAAGCAATACAGAGGTAAGTGATAGAGGAGAAACGCAGAGAGGCACAGGGGGTTGAAGAAAGGGGGACAAAGGCAGCATGGCACAGGGGGATGAAGAAAGGGGGGACGAAGGCAGCATGGCACAGGGGGATGAAGAAAGGGGGGGTAAAGGCAGCATGGCACAGGGGGATGAAGAAAGGGGGGGTAAAGGCAGCATGGCACAGGGGGATGAAGAAAGGGGGGGTAAAGGCAGCATGGCATAGGGGGATGAAGAAAGGGGGGGGTAAAGGCAGCATGGCACAGGGGGATGAAGAAAGGGGGACAAAGGCAGCATGGCACAGGGGGATGAAGAAAGGGGGACAAAGGCAGCATGCAGAGGGGGATGAAGAAAGGGGGACAAAGGCAGCATGGCACAGGGGGATGAAGAAAGGGGGACAAAGGCAGCACAGGGGGATGAAGAAAGAGGCAAAGGCAGCATGGCACAGGGGGATGAATTCAGGGCCTAGCGCTTTTCCCCACCAGCCATGCCCCAATGATGCATAGCCACGCCCCCAATTGTTTGACCACACCAAATTTTAAGCGACGGCGCACAATGACAGAAAATCTGTTGTACAGTTTACCAGCAGTTAAACTTAAATCAGACCTGTAAATGTGCACTAGAGGTGGATGAAAATGCACAAAAATATTGTTTTGCAGCAGAATGGACCCTTGACCTGAATGCAGGCTTGGAGAGTGGGAGGTGTGTGTTATTTATTTTTTATTGATATGTAATGTTATTCTAATTAACACATAGTGACTAGAGATGTACACTGACCCCAGTGTTTTGGTTTTGGATCTGTATTTTTTTTTTCTTAACTTGCCAAAAAATGCTAAAATCACATAATTTGGCTCTTTTGTGGTCCTACATTATTATTAACCTCAATAACATTAATTTCCAGTCATTTCCAATCAAATTGGATGTCAAGCAACAAGAACACTGCTACCCCTCCTGTTTCTGTGTGAACAATGGCATTGAGCTATGGCACCGGAGAATAGAGAGTAACGAGAACACTGCTACCCCTGTTTCTGTGTGAACAATGGCATTGAGCTATGGCACCGGAGAATGGAGAGTGACAAGAACACTGCTACCCCTGTTTCTGTGTGAGCAATGGCACTGAGCAATGTCTCTGGGGAATGGAGAGTGAAAAGAACACTGCTGCCCCTCCTGTTTCTGTGTGAACAATGGCATTGAGCTATGGCACCGGAGAATGGAGAGTGACAAGAACACTGCTACCCCTGTTTCTATGTGAGCAACGGTCCTGGATCTCCTGAGGAGGGAGGTACTTATGGAATTGAAAACCCGCACGATCCGATGACGGAACAATGATGTTTTGCCTCGATTCAGATTTGAGGAAGCGGGAACGTACCGAGCCGGCTCGGCTCGGTACTCGGATCTACAATGTTCAGGTGGGCTCCGTGTTCGGAAAACCGAGCCCGAGCATCTGTAATAGTGACATTTGTTTTAACACGGAAGCAGCTGTGTCCCTATCTGTCTACATTATTTGCCTATGTAATTCCTTTAGCTGCTATAGTATTTGATCCTATCTACTTTATTCTGACTTCTCTGAAATGTCTGTTTCTCTTCCTGATGAAGGAGTTGCAGGAAGTACACAGACAGTGACATCACATCCTCTCTCAAGCCATTAGAAGCTCCTAGAAAGATGCCGCTGAGTACAGAGTAACATGACAAGAGGAGCATTGAATAACACCGAAAGAAAACACCACTGATGTTATTTATTAGTGCAGTGTCAGAAGTAAGGCTGCTTTTTTAAATGTAATATTATAAATCTCCTGTCCTTATTGTCAGAAATTGACCGATGTCATGGATTTGACTTGAATGTCAGGCTCACCCTGCATCAGAGAACTGTTTCTGCTCAAGTAGAACATAATAATCTACTAAGTACCCTAAACACCCAGGATTCCCTCAAGAGTTGAGGCCTGGTTGATGCAGCTGAAGGCTAGAATCTAGTGTTGTTTCTTCTTGCAGGAAGATATAGGCAGAGGAAGAAGTACTGCAGTACTTTCTACTTCTGGTCGGTCAACGTCCCACTCCAACATGCCAATCAGACCCAGGGCTGGATTAACGGAATGGAGGCACCTGGGCTAAGGGGGCCCCCATTCCCCGTTAGGCCCCCCTGTTAGCAGCCTGGGTCCCCTGTTAGCCGACCACCCCTCCCCCCCCAAGCGCTTACCTTCTCCTGTCACTGCAGTCCTCCTTCCGCGGCGCGCTCTAAGCTGCTTATTGAGGAGATCTCGTGACACTCTCGCGAGATCTCCTCAGTAAGGAGATTACTGAGCGCCGGAGAAGGAGGACTGCAGTGACAGAGCTCAGCATTGATTGGGCCGGGGGCGCCCCCGTCCCGATCAGTAATTCTGCGGAGCTCTGTGAAGGGCCCCCTGGATGCTCGAGGCCCCGGGGCTGTAGCCCAGTTAGACCTCTGGTTAATCCGGCCCTGATCAGACCTGACAACTCGTTTTCTTTTTTGGACATCTCTAATTGATCCCCTGATTCCCAGTGTCAAGAATACATGGGTCATTCTGCCAAAATTCGTCACCAAACCTCTTTATCCTGAACTGAGGCACTGCCCCAATGAACTGCCTGTATTTGGTGTGCTTTGTATGTGGAGTGCACTGAGCACTGGGACAAAAACTATGTCCAGTGCTCTGTTATTGCAATGCTCAGGAATCCACCAACCTTTCTGTAATGAGGAATATTGGACATTGGAATAAATGCACAACTTTCAATAAAGATATTGCACCCTTACTGTCATATTAAAACCCCCCACTTCACACTTTATATACAAATACACAAAAAAAAATTGTAAAAGAAAATAAGGGGTCCCTTTTTTTTTTTTTTAGGACTTTGTGATTATTACAAGTTATTTCTACAAGTAATTTTTGGACTATATAAGGGACATTTCTCTTGTGCATTTATCCTCAGCTACAAATTTTTTCTTTGTATTTGTATACCATTTATTTTGCCTTTATTATTAGCATTGAAGCATCCATTTTATCTTACCTTGAAATCACCACTATTTATACCCATATGTCCAATTTCCCATACATCTGTGTATAGCGCTGGTTCTATGTACTCTATTTTGTATGCACTTAATGCACGATTGGATCACCTTGAATATATTGTACCTAGCTGCTTTTACAGATTTCCTTATTATTTGATTAGTGCGCAGTTCTTACTGTTGTTTCTTTTTTAGTTTAGTCTACTGTCTGTAATGACCTCAAGAATACAATAGAATACAAATGGGGGCTCTATCTCCACCTGTTGGTTATAAGTGGCCCTGCAGGGATTTTCTTGGTGGGATTTTATGCACCTGCTACCTTCTCCTAAATATGCCCATGGCCATACACTCAGTCTGTCTCTCTGCACTCTGCCATATCTATGGTGTTCTGTGAGGTGGTTGGCTTTACTTCAGTGTCAGTGCTGGCTGCATGGAGAATAAGAGTTACAGAGGAATGAGGCCGTCTCTAATTATTCATACTTTGTGTATGAACCCATCACCATCAGATGTGGGTCTGTAGTATGAATTTAGCACAGATCAGAGAGCTGGCAACAAGCAAACTCCTTCTTGTCTTGTCTCCAAAGCTGCATGTAATGAAAGCCTTGTGAGGATCGCAGTGTGAAAGAAAGAGAAAGATCCTATTCACAGATTTCTGCGGGACTGCAGCTGGGTGAAGGGTGGGGGTGCAGATCTGTGCCAAACACTGACAATCAGCCAATCTAGCAGCAGGCTGAAACTAACAATCTCTCTAAACCGTGGAAAGTACACAACCATTTGTGTGCTGGGGGCTGGGGCTCTGGGCAGACATGCCGGGCCAGAAGAAAGGATTTTTAAAGAACATGTCTTGAGGTTGAATTTAACCACCATATAAACAAGGGAACTGTAACATGTGAAATAAAGCTGCAATTTCTACTCTGTTTTTTCTGATAGGATCAATTTTCATTTTAATCATATTTTTCCTTTTGCTTGTATATATAGTATTATTATTATATTTTATTGATAAAATGCAAACATATGCAGTACTGTACATTGAGAACATGACACAAGCAAGTAACACAATGACATCAAACAGAAGTTAAAGATGGGCCTGCCCACATGAGCTTGCAATCTAAGTACAATGCATAAATAAGGCCATTCCCATACATTGACAGAACCCATTTAATATTACATATGCTGAACTACTCCATCTTTAAGTGATTTTCTACCTTCAGAAGACTAATTTATTGGTGTACCTGATATTTTTAATATATTACATTGTCTTTATAGATGTCTTTATCTGATGAAGTACAGTTATTTATTTTCTTGTCTATGGATAGCACAAAGCTACTTTCTGTAGGGCTGACATCTAATGCATAGAGCGCAGTGTAGGGCTGACATCTAATGCAAAGAGCGCAGTATAGGGAGGACATCTAATGCAGAGAGCGCAGTGTAGGGCTGACATCTAATGCAGAGAGCGCAGTGTAGGGCTGACATCTAATGCAGAGAGCGCAGTGTAGGGCTGACATCTAATGCAGAGAGCGCAGTGTAGGGCTGACATCTAATGCAGAGAGCGCAGTGTATGGCTGACATCTAATCCAGAGAGCGCAGTATAAAGCGGACATCGAATGCAGAGAGCGCAGTGTAGGGCTGACATCTAATCCAGAGAGCGCAGTATAGGGCTGTGCCGTTACCCAATGCATCTCAAATAAACAACTCTGCCTAATGCTACATATACATGTTTAAAAAGTACAGACGGCAGCAGGAAAGATAAATCAAAGTATTTAGTAAAAATTGCTAAATAACTAATTAATATGATCTGCAGGTGTTTAACTCCTTTCATTTCCTTTCCTCCCTTCCTGAGTAGATGGTTTCTGCTTAAGAAATCACAAGGGATGAGAGGAAGAGAGTGCAGAGAAATCGATTCACTCATCTGTCATAAGTGGCTTTGCTGACATAATGGACTAAATGGTTCATTCTGCTGTCAAAGTGCATATTCATAGGTGCTTCTCCTTTAATGGACAACAAAAGGTACATTATTATTTGCAATCAATGGACTTGTCTCCTAATCTTTAGTCTGCAAATCTGATGTTGCCAACTGACCCTGGTTTGAGATGAACAGACCACAGCTAGTTTCAAATCATATAGCAATTGTCTTCTCTAACCTCAAACATCCTTTGCTTTCCGTCTCTACCTCATCGACAATGAGTGCAGGAAGTACACAAATACTTTGCAGTGTATAGTTGTGTGATTTTCCTCTCTAGAGACTTTGCATTGTGTCAAATGCACATATAATATATTTATATGGACCATGTGAGCCTTTGTTCTGAATGGAGTCCCTACTACATGATTTTCTGAAGGCAGTGTACCGGAATGATAAGTGATGTCGCCGTTGACTAGACACTACACACAATCTCTACTCATGGCACATATGAAGGGCTAACAGAATATAGCTGCCAGCCTATCTCATTGACTGACCCACTTTTCTTACCTATACATAAGCCTGAAATGGAATCAATAACATATAGGCACTTATCAAGCACAATTCCATATCTACTTACAATGACATTGTTGTATATCTGCCGGGTTATTTTATTGTTTATACCAAACGTACTTTAAAAAAAGTGACCTAGCAATAAGCAATCCTGGGGTTTCATATTTGCATTATATGAACTAGTGAGCACAGTCTACTGCTCGTGTACAGTAGATGAGACACATGAATGTATCTGTAAGGCCTGACTTGGTGAAAGCTTGGTTTGAGCTTGGTTAGCAAAAGTGCAAAATAAAATGCATAGCAATAGTACTTTTCACTCTATTTTAAATCCAGCCACATAAAAAAGGCTGTATTAGGAAATATGGTGTTTCATGTAAAAATTATACAGAGCTGCAGACAATGTTCGACATTTCATAATAAAGTATGGTAATCCAAGAAGAAACGTTAAGTAATACACTTCTATTCTAATACACTACTTATTTGGTAACATAGTGCAAAGACCATTGATATATCTATGTATTAAACATGAATGTAAATGCAGTGTTCAGTGTATCACCCAGTTTTCAGTGCTAAAAAATAGCACATCCCGTGACTTGCACCCAAACATTAAAAGACTGGGCAGCCTTCCCTTGTCGCACATAATGCCTCCAAACTTCCATTGTCACACATTATGCCCCCAACCTTCCCTTGTCACACATTATGCCCCCCAAACTTCCCCTGTCACACATTATACCCCCAACCATCCCTTGTCACACATTATACCTCAACCTTCCCTTGTAACACATTATGCCCCCCAACCTTCCCTTGTCACACATTGTACCCCCAAACTTCCCTTGTCACACATTATGTCCCAACCTTTCCTTGTCACACATTATACCTCAACCTTCCCTTGTAACACATTATGCCCCCAACCTCCCTTGTCACACATTATGCCCCCAACCTTCCCCTGTCACACATTATGCCCCCAACCTTCCCCTGTCACACATTATGCCCCAACCTTCCCCTGTCACACATTATGCCCCAACCTTCCCTTGTAACACATTATGCCCCCAACCTTTCCTTGTCACACTTTATGCCCCCAACCTTCCCTTGTCACACATTATATCCCCAACCTTCCCTTGTCACACATTTTACCCCCAACCTTCTCTTGTCATACATTGTACCCCCAACCTTCCCTTGTCACACATTATGCCCCAACCTTCCCATGCCACACATTATACCCCCAACCTTCCCTTGCCACACATTATACTCCCAACCTTCTTTTGTCACACATTATGCCCCCAACCTTCCCCTGTCATACATTGTACCCCCAACCTTCCCTTGTCACACATTATGTCCCAACCTTTCCTTGTCACACATTATGCCCCCAACCTTTCCTTGTCACACATTATGCCCCCAACCTTCCCTTGTCATACATTGTACCCCCAACCTTCCCTTGTCATACATTGTACCCCCAACCTTCCCTTATCACACATTATGCCCCAACCTTTCCTTGTCACACATTGTACGCCCAACCTCCCCTTGTCACACATTATGCCCCAACCTTTCCTTGTCACACATTATGCCCCAACCTTCCCATGTCACACATTATGCCCCCAACCTTCTCCTGTCACACATTGTACCCCCAACCTTCCCTTGTCACACATTATGCCCCCAACCTTCCCTTGTCATACATTGTACCCCCAACCTTCCCTTGTCACACATTATGCCCCAACCTTTCCGTGTCACACATTATGCCCCAAACCTTCCCTTGTCACACATTGTACCCCCAACCTTCCCTTGTCACACATTATGCCCCAACCTTCCCTTGTCACACATTGTACCCCCAACCTTCCCTTGTCACACATTATACTCCCAATCTTCCCTTGTCACACATTATGCCCCCAACCTTCTCTTGTCACACATTGTGCCCAAACCTTTACTTGTCACACATTGTACCCCCAACCTTCCCTTGTCACACATTGTGCCCAAACCTTTCCTTGTCACACATTGTACCCCCAACCTTCCCTTGTCACACATTGTGCCCAAACCTTTCCTTGTCACACATTGTACCCCCAACCTTCCCTTGTCACACATTATGTCCCAACCTTTCCTTGTCACACATTATGCCACCAACCTTGCCTTGCCACACATTATACCCCCAACCTTTCCTTGTCACACATTGTACCCCCAACCTTCCCTTGTCACACATTATGCCCAAACCTTTCCTTGTCACACATAATGCCCCCTACCTTCCCTTGTCACACATTGTACCCCCAACCTTCCCTTGTCACATATTATGCCCCAACCTTCTCTTGCCACACATTATACCCCCAACCTTCCCCTGTCACACATTATGCCCCAACCTTCCCTTGTCACACATTATGCCCCCAACCTTCCCTTGTCACACATTATGTCCCCAACCTTCCCTTGTCATACATTGTACCCCCAACCTTCCCTTGTCACACATTATGTCCCAACCTTTCCTTGTCACACATTATGCCCCCAACCTTGCCTTGTCACACATTATGCCCCCAACCTTTCCTTGTCACACATTATGCCCCCAACCTTCCCTTGTCACACATTGTACCCCCAACCTTCCCTTGTCATACATTGTACCCCCAACCTTCCCTTATCACACATTATGCCCCAACCTTTCCTTGTCACACATTGTACGCCCAACCTCCCCTTGTCACACGTTATGCCCCAATCTTTCCTTGTCACACATTATGCCCCAACCTTCCCTTGTCACACATTATGCCCCCAACCTTCTCCTGTCACACATTGTACCCCAAACCTTCCCTTGTCATATATTGTACCCCCAACCTTCCCTTATCACACATTATGACCCAACCTTTCCTTGTCACACATTGTACGCCCAACCTCCCCTTGTCACACATTATGCCAAAACCTTTCCTTGTCACACATTATGCCCCCAACCTTCCCTTGTCACACATTATGCCCCCAACCTTCTCTTGTCACACATTGTACCCCCAACCTTCCCTTGTCATACATTGTACCCCCAAGCTTCCCTTATCACACATTATGCCCCAACCTTTCCTTGTCACACATTGTACGCCCAACCTCCCCTTGTCACACATTATGCCCCAACCTTCCCTTGTCACACACTGTACCCCCAATCTTCCCTTGTCACACATTATGGCTCTCTTGCCACACATTATACCCCCAGCCTTCCCTTGTCACACATTGTTATCCCAACCTTCCCTTGTTACACATTATGCCCCCAACCTTCCCTTGTCACACATTAAACCCCAACCTTCCCTTGTCACACATTATACCCCAACCTTTGCTTGTCACACATTATACCCCTAACCTTCCTTTGTCACACATTGTACCCCCAACCTTCCCTTGTCACACATTATGCCCCCAAGCTATCTTTGTCACACATTATACCCCAACCTTCCCTTGTCACACATTGTACCACCAACCTTTCCTTGTCACACATTATGCCCCCAACCTTTCCTTGTCACACATTATGCCCCAACATTCCCTTGTCACACATTATGCCCCCAACCTTCCCTTGTCACACATTATGCCCCCAAACTTCCCTTGTCACACATTGTACCCCCAACCTTCCCTTGTCACACATTATGCCCCCAACCTTCCCTTGTCACACATTGTACCCCCAACCTTCCCTTGTCATACATTGTACCCCCAACCTTCCCTTATCACACATTATGCCCCAACCTTTCCTTGTCACACATTGTACGCCCAACCTCCCCTTGTCACACATTATGCCCCAACCTTCCCTTGTCACACACTGTACCCCCAATCTTCCCTTGTCACACATTATACCCCCAACCTTCCCTTGTCACACATTGTTATCCCAACCTTCCCTTGTTACACATTATGCCCCAAACCTTCCCTTGTCACACATTATACCCCAACCTTCCCTTGTCACACATTATACCCCAACCTTCGCTTGTCACACATTATACCCCTAACCTTCCTTTGTCACACATTGTACCCCCAACCTTCCCTTGTCACACATTATGCCCCTCTTGCCACACATCATACCCCCAACCTTCCCTTGTCACACATTATGCCCCCAACCTTCCCTTGTCATACATTGTACCCCCAACCTTCCCTTGTCACACATTATGCCCCAACCTTCCCTTGTCACACATTGTACCCCCAACCTTCCCTTGTCACACATTATACTCCCAACCTTCCCTTGTCACACATTATGCCCCCAACCTTCCCCTGTCACACATTATGCCCCAACCTTCCCTTGTCACACATTGTACCCCCAACCTTTCCTTGTCACACATTATGCCCCCAACCTTCCCTTGTCACACATTATGCCCCCAACCTTCCCTTGTCACACATTGTGCCCAAACCTTCCCTTGTCACACATTGTACCCCCAACCTTCCCTTGTCACACATTATGCCCCAACCTTCCCTTGTCACACATTGTACCCCCAACCTTCCCTTGTCACACATTATACTCTCAACCTTCCCTTGTCACACATTATGCCCCCAACCTTCCCCTGTCACACATTATGCCCCAACCTTCCCCTGTCACACTTTATGCCCCCAACCTTCCCTTGTCACACATTATATCCCCAACCTTCCCTTGTCACACATTGTACCCCCAACCTTCTCTTGTCATACATTGTACCCCCAACCTTCCCTTGTCACACATTATGCCCCAACCTTCCCATGCCACACATTATACCCCCAACCTTCCCTTGCCACACATTATACTCCCAACCTTCTTTTGTCACACATTATGCCCCCAACCTTCCCCTGTCATACATTGTACCCCCAACCTTCCCTTGTCACACATTATGTCCCAACCTTTCCTTGTCACACATTATGCCCCCAACCTTGCCTTGTCACACATTATGCCCCCAACCTTTCCTTGTCACACATTATGCCCCCAATCTTAGCTTGTCACACATTGTACCCCCAACCTTCCCTTGTCATACATTGTACCCCCAACCTTCCCTTATCACACATTATGCCCCAACCTTTCCTTGTCACACATTGTACGCCCAACCTCGCCTTGTCACACATTATGCCCCAACCTTCCCTTGTCACACACTGTACCCCCAATCTTCCCTTGTCACACATTATGCCCCTCTTGCCACACATTATACCCCCAACCTTCCCTTGTCACACATTGTTATCCCAACCTTCCCTTGTCACACATTATGCCCCCAACCTTCCCTTGTCACACATTATACCCCAACCTTCCCTTGTCACACATTATACCCCAACCTTTGCTTGTCACACATTATACCCCTAACCTTCCTTTGTCACACATTGTACCCCCAACCTTCCCTTGTCACACATTATGCCCCCAAGCTACCTTTGTCACACATTATACCCCAACCTTCCCTTGTCACACATTGTACCACCAACCTTTCCTTGTCACACATTATGCCCCCAACCTTCCCTTGTCACACATTATGCCCCAACATTCCCTTGTCACACATTATGCCCCCAACCTTCCCTTGTCACACATTATGCCCCCAAACTTCCCTTGTCACACATTGTACCCCCAACCTTCCCTTGTCACACATTATGCCCCCAACCTTCCCTTGTCACACATTGTACCCCCAACCTTCCCTTGTCATACATTGTACCCCCAACCTTCCCTTATCACACATTATGCCCCAACCTTTCCTTGTCACACATTGTACGCCCAACCTCCCCTTGACACACATTATGCCCCAACCTTCCCTTGTCACACACTGTACCCCCAATCTTCCCTTGTCACACATTATACCCCCAACCTTCCCTTGTCACACATTGTTATCCCAACCTTCCCTTGTTACACATTATGCCCCAAACCTTCCCTTGTCACACATTATACCCCAACCTTCCCTTGTCACACATTATACCCCAACCTTCGCTTGTCACACATTATACCCCTAACCTTCCTTTGTCACACATTGTACCCCCAACCTTCCCTTGTCACACATTATGCCCCCAAGCTACCTTTGTTACACTTTATACCCCAACCTTCCCTTGTCACACATTGTACCACCAACCTTTCCTTGTCACACATTATGCCCCAACCTTCCCTATCCACACATTATACTACCAACCTTTCCTTGTCACACATTGTACCCCCAACCTTCCATTGTCACACATTGTACCCCCAACCTTCCCTTGTCACACATTATGCCCCTCTTGCCACACATCATACCCCCAACCTTCCCTTGTCACACATTATGCCCCCAACCTTCCCTTGTCATACATTGTACCCCCAACCTTCCCTTGTCACACATTATGCCCCCAACCTTCTCCTGTCACACATTGTACCCCCAACCTTCCCTTGTCACACATTATGCCCCCAACCTTCCCTTGTCATACATTGTACCCCCAACCTTCCCTTGTCACACATTATGCCCCAACCTTTCCGTGTCACACATTATGCCCCAAACCTTCCCTTGTCACACATTGTACCCCCAACCTTCCCTTGTCACACATTATGCCCCAACCTTCCCTTGTCACACATTGTACCCCCAACCTTCCCTTGTCACACATTATACTCCCAATCTTCCCTTGTCACACATTATGCCCCCAACCTTCTCTTGTCACACATTGTGCCCAAACCTTTACTTGTCACACATTGTACCCCCAACCTTCCCTTGTCACACATTGTGCCCAAACCTTTCCTTGTCACACATTGTACCCCCAACCTTCCCTTGTCACACATTGTGCCCAAACCTTTCCTTGTCACACATTGTACCCCCAACCTTCCCTTGTCACACATTATGTCCCAACCTTTCCTTGTCACACATTATGCCACCAACCTTGCCTTGTCACACATTATACCCCCAACCTTTCCTTGTCACACATTGTACCCTCAACCTTCCCTTGTCACACATTATGCCCAAACCTTTCCTTGTCACACATAATGCCCCCTACCTTCCCTTGTCACACATTGTACCCCCAACCTTCCCTTGTCACATATTATGCCCCAACCTTCTCTTGCCACACATTATACCCCCAACCTTCCCCTGTCACACATTATGCCCCAACCTTCCCTTGTCACACATTATGCCCCCAACCTTCCCTTGTCACACATTATGTCCCCAACCTTCCCTTGTCATACATTGTACCCCCAACCTTCCCTTGTCACACATTATGTCCCAACCTTTCCTTGTCACACATTATGCCCCCAACCTTGCCTTGTCACACATTATGCCCCCAACCTTTCCTTGTCACACATTATGCCCCCAACCTTCCCTTGTCACACATTGTACCCCCAACCTTCCCTTGTCATACATTGTACCCCCAACCTTCCCTTATCACACATTATGCCCCAACCTTTCCTTGTCACACATTGTACGCCCAACCTCCCCTTGTCACACGTTATGCCCCAATCTTTCCTTGTCACACATTATGCCCCAACCTTCCCTTGTCACACATTATGCCCCCAACCTTCTCCTGTCACACATTGTACCCCAAACCTTCCCTTGTCATATATTGTACCCCCAACCTTCCCTTATCACACATTATGCCCCAACCTTTCCTTGTCACACATTGTACGCCCAACCTCCCCTTGTCACACATTATGCCAAAACCTTTCCTTGTCACACATTATGCCCCCAACCTTCCCTTGTCACACATTATGCCCCCAACCTTCCCTTGTCACACATTGTACCCCCAACCTTCCCTTGTCACACATTATGCCCCCAAACTTCCCTTGTCACACATTGTACCCCCAACCTTCCCTTGTCACACATTATGCCCCCAACCTTCTCTTGTCACACATTGTACCCCCAACCTTCCCTTGTCATACATTGTACCCCCAAGCTTCCCTTATCACACATTATGCCCCAACCTTTCCTTGTCACACATTGTACGCCCAACCTCCCCTTGTCACACATTATGCCCCAACCTTCCCTTGTCACACACTGTACCCCCAATCTTCCCTTGTCACACATTATGCCCCTCTTGCCACACATTATACCCCCAGCCTTCCCTTGTCACACATTGTTATCCCAACCTTCCCTTGTTACACATTATGCCCCCAACCTTCCCTTGTCACACATTAAACCCCAACCTTCCCTTGTCACACATTATACCCCAACCTTTGCTTGTCACACATTATACCCCTAACCTTCCTTTGTCACACATTGTACCCCCAACCTTCCCTTGTCACACATTATGCCCCCAAGCTATCTTTGTCACACATTATACCCCAACCTTCCCTTGTCACACATTGTACCACCAACCTTTCCTTGTCACACATTATGCCCCCAACCTTTCCTTGTCACACATTATGCCCCAACATTCCCTTGTCACACATTATGCCCCCAACCTTCCCTTGTCACACATTATGCCCCCAAACTTCCCTTGTCACACATTGTACCCCCAACCTTCCCTTGTCACACATTATGCCCCCAACCTTCCCTTGTCACACATTGTACCCCCAACCTTCCCTTGTCATACATTGTACCCCCAACCTTCCCTTATCACACATTATGCCCCAACCTTTCCTTGTCACACATTGTACGCCCAACCTCCCCTTGTCACACGTTATGCCCCAATCTTTCCTTGTCACACATTATGCCCCAACCTTCCCTTGTCACACATTATGCCCCCAACCTTCTCCTGTCACACATTGTACCCCAAACCTTCCCTTGTCATATATTGTACCCCCAACCTTCCCTTATCACACATTATGACCCAACCTTTCCTTGTCACACATTGTACGCCCAACCTCCCCTTGTCACACATTATGCCAAAACCTTTCCTTGTCACACATTATGCCCCCAACCTTCCCTTGTCACACATTATGCCCCAACCTTCTCTTGTCACACATTGTACCCCCAACCTTCCCTTGTCATACATTGTACCCCCAAGCTTCCCTTATCACACATTATGCCCCAACCTTTCCTTGTCACACATTGTACGCCCAACCTCCCCTTGTCACACATTATGCCCCAACCTTCCCTTGTCACACACTGTACCCCCAATCTTCCCTTGTCACACATTATGGCTCTCTTGCCACACATTATACCCCCAGCCTTCCCTTGTCACACATTGTTATCCCAACCTTCCCTTGTTACACATTATGCCCCCAACCTTCCCTTGTCACACATTAAACCCCAACCTTCCCTTGTCACACATTATACCCCAACCTTTGCTTGTCACACATTATACCCCTAACCTTCCTTTGTCACACATTGTACCCCCAACCTTCCCTTGTCACACATTATGCCCCCAAGCTATCTTTGTCACACATTATACCCCAACCTTCCCTTGTCACACATTGTACCACCAACCTTTCCTTGTCACACATTATGCCCCCAACCTTTCCTTGTCACACATTATGCCCCAACATTCCCTTGTCACACATTATGCCCCCAACCTTCCCTTGTCACACATTATGCCCCCAAACTTCCCTTGTCACACATTGTACCCCCAACCTTCCCTTGTCACACATTATGCCCCCAACCTTCCCTTGTCACACATTGTACCCCCAACCTTCCCTTGTCATACATTGTACCCCCAACCTTCCCTTATCACACATTATGCCCCAACCTTTCCTTGTCACACATTGTACGCCCAACCTCCCCTTGTCACACATTATGCCCCAACCTTCCCTTGTCACACACTGTACCCCCAATCTTCCCTTGTCACACATTATACCCCCAACCTTCCCTTGTCACACATTGTTATCCCAACCTTCCCTTGTTACACATTATGCCCCAAACCTTCCCTTGTCACACATTATACCCCAACCTTCCCTTGTCACACATTATACCCCAACCTTCGCTTGTCACACATTATACCCCTAACCTTCCTTTGTCACACATTGTACCCCCAACCTTCCCTTGTCACACATTATGCCCCTCTTGCCACACATCATACCCCCAACCTTCCCTTGTCACACATTATGCCCCCAACCTTCCCTTGTCATACATTGTACCCCCAACCTTCCCTTGTCACACATTATGCCCCAACCTTCCCTTGTCACACATTGTACCCCCAACCTTCCCTTGTCACACATTATACTCCCAACCTTCCCTTGTCACACATTATGCCCCCAACCTTCCCCTGTCACACATTATGCCCCAACCTTCCCTTGTCACACATTGTACCCCCAACCTTTCCTTGTCACACATTATGCCCCCAACCTTCCCTTGTCACACATTATGCCCCCAACCTTCCCTTGTCACACATTGTGCCCAAACCTTCCCTTGTCACACATTGTACCCCCAACCTTCCCTTGTCACACATTATGCCCCAACCTTCCCTTGTCACACATTGTACCCCCAACCTTCCCTTGTCACACATTATACTCTCAACCTTCCCTTGTCACACATTATGCCCCCAACCTTCCCCTGTCACACATTATGCCCCAACCTTCCCCTGTCACACTTTATGCCCCCAACCTTCCCTTGTCACACATTATATCCCCAACCTTCCCTTGTCACACATTGTACCCCCAACCTTCTCTTGTCATACATTGTACCCCCAACCTTCCCTTGTCACACATTATGCCCCAACCTTCCCATGCCACACATTATACCCCCAACCTTCCCTTGCCACACATTATACTCCCAACCTTCTTTTGTCACACATTATGCCCCCAACCTTCCCCTGTCATACATTGTACCCCCAACCTTCCCTTGTCACACATTATGTCCCAACCTTTCCTTGTCACACATTATGCCCCCAACCTTGCCTTGTCACACATTATGCCCCCAACCTTTCCTTGTCACACATTATGCCCCCAATCTTAGCTTGTCACACATTGTACCCCCAACCTTCCCTTGTCATACATTGTACCCCCAACCTTCCCTTATCACACATTATGCCCCAACCTTTCCTTGTCACACATTGTACGCCCAACCTCGCCTTGTCACACATTATGCCCCAACCTTCCCTTGTCACACACTGTACCCCCAATCTTCCCTTGTCACACATTATGCCCCTCTTGCCACACATTATACCCCCAACCTTCCCTTGTCACACATTGTTATCCCAACCTTCCCTTGTCACACATTATGCCCCCAACCTTCCCTTGTCACACATTATACCCCAACCTTCCCTTGTCACACATTATACCCCAACCTTTGCTTGTCACACATTATACCCCTAACCTTCCTTTGTCACACATTGTACCCCCAACCTTCCCTTGTCACACATTATGCCCCCAAGCTACCTTTGTCACACATTATACCCCAACCTTCCCTTGTCACACATTGTACCACCAACCTTTCCTTGTCACACATTATGCCCCCAACCTTCCCTTGTCACACATTATGCCCCAACATTCCCTTGTCACACATTATGCCCCCAACCTTCCCTTGTCACACATTATGCCCCCAAACTTCCCTTGTCACACATTGTACCCCCAACCTTCCCTTGTCACACATTATGCCCCCAACCTTCCCTTGTCACACATTGTACCCCCAACCTTCCCTTGTCATACATTGTACCCCCAACCTTCCCTTGTCATACATTGTACCCCCAACCTTCCCTTATCACACATTATGCCCCAACCTTTCCTTGTCACACATTGTACGCCCAACCTCGCCTTGTCACACATTATGCCCCAACCTTCCCTTGTCACACACTGTACCCCCAATCTTCCCTTGTCACACATTATGCCCCTCTTGCCACACATTATACCCCCAACCTTCCCTTGTCACACATTGTTATCCCAACCTTCCCTTGTCACACATTATGCCCCCAACCTTCCCTTGTCACACATTATACCCCAACCTTCCCTTGTCACACATTATACCCCAACCTTTGCTTGTCACACATTATACCCCTAACCTTCCTTTGTCACACATTGTACCCCCAACCTTCCCTTGTCACACATTATGCCCCCAAGCTACCTTTGTCACACATTATACCCCAACCTTCCCTTGTCACACATTGTACCACCAACCTTTCCTTGTCACACATTATGCCCCCAACCTTCCCTTGTCACACATTATGCCCCAACATTCCCTTGTCACACATTATGCCCCCAACCTTCCCTTGTCACACATTATGCCCCCAAACTTCCCTTGTCACACATTGTACCCCCAACCTTCCCTTGTCACACATTATGCCCCCAACCTTCCCTTGTCACACATTGTACCCCCAACCTTCCCTTGTCATACATTGTACCCCCAACCTTCCCTTATCACACATTATGCCCCAACCTTTCCTTGTCACACATTGTACGCCCAACCTCCCCTTGACACACATTATGCCCCAACCTTCCCTTGTCACACACTGTACCCCCAATCTTCCCTTGTCACACATTATACCCCCAACCTTCCCTTGTCACACATTGTTATCCCAACCTTCCCTTGTTACACATTATGCCCCAAACCTTCCCTTGTCACACATTATACCCCAACCTTCCCTTGTCACACATTATACCCCAACCTTCGCTTGTCACACATTATACCCCTAACCTTCCTTTGTCACACATTGTACCCCCAACCTTCCCTTGTCACACATTATGCCCCCAAGCTACCTTTGTTACACTTTATACCCCAACCTTCCCTTGTCACACATTGTACCACCAACCTTTCCTTGTCACACATTATGCCCCAACCTTCCCTATCCACACATTATACTACCAACCTTTCCTTGTCACACATTGTACCCCCAACCTTCCATTGTCACACATTGTACCCCCAACCTTCCCTTGTCACACATTATGCCCCTCTTGCCACACATCATACCCCCAACCTTCCCTTGTCACACATTATGCCCCCAACCTTCCCTTGTCATACATTGTACCCCCAACCTTCCCTTGTCACACATTATGCCCCCAACCTTCTCCTGTCACACATTGTACCCCCAACCTTCCCTTGTCACACATTATGCCCCCAACCTTCCCTTGTCATACATTGTACCCCCAACCTTCCCTTGTCACACATTATGCCCCAACCTTTCCGTGTCACACATTATGCCCCAAACCTTCCCTTGTCACACATTGTACCCCCAACCTTCCCTTGTCACACATTATGCCCCAACCTTCCCTTGTCACACATTGTACCCCCAACCTTCCCTTGTCACACATTATACTCCCAATCTTCCCTTGTCACACATTATGCCCCCAACCTTCTCTTGTCACACATTGTGCCCAAACCTTTACTTGTCACACATTGTACCCCCAACCTTCCCTTGTCACACATTGTGCCCAAACCTTTCCTTGTCACACATTGTACCCCCAACCTTCCCTTGTCACACATTGTGCCCAAACCTTTCCTTGTCACACATTGTACCCCCAACCTTCCCTTGTCACACATTATGTCCCAACCTTTCCTTGTCACACATTATGCCACCAACCTTGCCTTGTCACACATTATACCCCCAACCTTTCCTTGTCACACATTGTACCCTCAACCTTCCCTTGTCACACATTATGCCCAAACCTTTCCTTGTCACACATAATGCCCCCTACCTTCCCTTGTCACACATTGTACCCCCAACCTTCCCTTGTCACATATTATGCCCCAACCTTCTCTTGCCACACATTATACCCCCAACCTTCCCCTGTCACACATTATGCCCCAACATTCCCTTGTCACACATTATGCCCCCAACCTTCCCTTGTCACACATTATGCCCCCAAACTTCCCTTGTCACACATTGTACCCCCAACCTTCCCTTGTCACACATTATGCCCCCAACCTTCCCTTGTCACACATTGTACCCCCAACCTTCCCTTGTCATACATTGTACCCCCAACCTTCCCTTATCACACATTATGCCCCAACCTTTCCTTGTCACACATTGTACGCCCAACCTCCCCTTGACACACATTATGCCCCAACCTTCCCTTGTCACACACTGTACCCCCAATCTTCCCTTGTCACACATTATACCCCCAACCTTCCCTTGTCACACATTGTTATCCCAACCTTCCCTTGTTACACATTATGCCCCAAACCTTCCCTTGTCACACATTATACCCCAACCTTCCCTTGTCACACATTATACCCCAACCTTCGCTTGTCACACATTATACCCCTAACCTTCCTTTGTCACACATTGTACCCCCAACCTTCCCTTGTCACACATTATGCCCCCAAGCTACCTTTGTTACACTTTATACCCCAACCTTCCCTTGTCACACATTGTACCACCAACCTTTCCTTGTCACACATTATGCCCCAACCTTCCCTATCCACACATTATACTACCAACCTTTCCTTGTCACACATTGTACCCCCAACCTTCCATTGTCACACATTGTACCCCCAACCTTCCCTTGTCACACATTATGCCCCTCTTGCCACACATCATACCCCCAACCTTCCCTTGTCACACATTATGCCCCCAACCTTCCCTTGTCATACATTGTACCCCCAACCTTCCCTTGTCACACATTATGCCCCCAACCTTCTCCTGTCACACATTGTACCCCCAACCTTCCCTTGTCACACATTATGCCCCCAACCTTCCCTTGTCATACATTGTACCCCCAACCTTCCCTTGTCACACATTATGCCCCAACCTTTCCGTGTCACACATTATGCCCCAAACCTTCCCTTGTCACACATTGTACCCCCAACCTTCCCTTGTCACACATTATGCCCCAACCTTCCCTTGTCACACATTGTACCCCCAACCTTCCCTTGTCACACATTATACTCCCAATCTTCCCTTGTCACACATTATGCCCCCAACCTTCTCTTGTCACACATTGTGCCCAAACCTTTACTTGTCACACATTGTACCCCCAACCTTCCCTTGTCACACATTGTGCCCAAACCTTTCCTTGTCACACATTGTACCCCCAACCTTCCCTTGTCACACATTGTGCCCAAACCTTTCCTTGTCACACATTGTACCCCCAACCTTCCCTTGTCACACATTATGTCCCAACCTTTCCTTGTCACACATTATGCCACCAACCTTGCCTTGTCACACATTATACCCCCAACCTTTCCTTGTCACACATTGTACCCTCAACCTTCCCTTGTCACACATTATGCCCAAACCTTTCCTTGTCACACATAATGCCCCCTACCTTCCCTTGTCACACATTGTACCCCCAACCTTCCCTTGTCACATATTATGCCCCAACCTTCTCTTGCCACACATTATACCCCCAACCTTCCCCTGTCACACATTATGCCCCAACCTTCCCTTGTCACACATTATGCCCCCAACCTTCCCTTGTCACACATTATGTCCCCAACCTTCCCTTGTCATACATTGTACCCCCAACCTTCCCTTGTCACACATTATGTCCCAACCTTTCCTTGTCACACATTATGCCCCCAACCTTGCCTTGTCACACATTATGCCCCCAACCTTTCCTTGTCACACATTATGCCCCCAACCTTCCCTTGTCACACATTGTACCCCCAACCTTCCCTTGTCATACATTGTACCCCCAACCTTCCCTTATCACACATTATGCCCCAACCTTTCCTTGTCACACATTGTACGCCCAACCTCCCCTTGTCACACGTTATGCCCCAATCTTTCCTTGTCACACATTATGCCCCAACCTTCCCTTGTCACACATTATGCCCCCAACCTTCTCCTGTCACACATTGTACCCCAAACCTTCCCTTGTCATATATTGTACCCCCAACCTTCCCTTATCACACATTATGCCCCAACCTTTCCTTGTCACACATTGTACGCCCAACCTCCCCTTGTCACACATTATGCCAAAACCTTTCCTTGTCACACATTATGCCCCCAACCTTCCCTTGTCACACATTATGCCCCCAACCTTCCCTTGTCACACATTGTACCCCCAACCTTCCCTTGTCACACATTATGCCCCCAAACTTCCCTTGTCACACATTGTACCCCCAACCTTCCCTTGTCACACATTATGCCCCCAACCTTCTCTTGTCACACATTGTACCCCCAACCTTCCCTTGTCATACATTGTACCCCCAAGCTTCCCTTATCACACATTATGCCCCAACCTTTCCTTGTCACACATTGTACGCCCAACCTCCCCTTGTCACACATTATGCCCCAACCTTCCCTTGTCACACACTGTACCCCCAATCTTCCCTTGTCACACATTATGCCCCTCTTGCCACACATTATACCCCCAGCCTTCCCTTGTCACACATTGTTATCCCAACCTTCCCTTGTTACACATTATGCCCCCAACCTTCCCTTGTCACACATTAAACCCCAACCTTCCCTTGTCACACATTATACCCCAACCTTTGCTTGTCACACATTATACCCCTAACCTTCCTTTGTCACACATTGTACCCCCAACCTTCCCTTGTCACACATTATGCCCCCAAGCTATCTTTGTCACACATTATACCCCAACCTTCCCTTGTCACACATTGTACCACCAACCTTTCCTTGTCACACATTATGCCCCCAACCTTTCCTTGTCACACATTATGCCCCAACATTCCCTTGTCACACATTATGCCCCCAACCTTCCCTTGTCACACATTATGCCCCCAAACTTCCCTTGTCACACATTGTACCCCCAACCTTCCCTTGTCACACATTATGCCCCCAACCTTCCCTTGTCACACATTGTACCCCCAACCTTCCCTTGTCATACATTGTACCCCCAACCTTCCCTTATCACACATTATGCCCCAACCTTTCCTTGTCACACATTGTACGCCCAACCTCCCCTTGTCACACATTATGCCCCAACCTTCCCTTGTCACACACTGTACCCCCAATCTTCCCTTGTCACACATTATACCCCCAACCTTCCCTTGTCACACATTGTTATCCCAACCTTCCCTTGTTACACATTATGCCCCAAACCTTCCCTTGTCACACATTATACCCCAACCTTCCCTTGTCACACATTATACCCCAACCTTCGCTTGTCACACATTATACCCCTAACCTTCCTTTGTCACACATTGTACCCCCAACCTTCCCTTGTCACACATTATGCCCCCAAGCTACCTTTGTTACACTTTATACCCCAACCTTCCCTTGTCACACATTGTACCACCAACCTTTCCTTGTCACACATTATGCCCCAACCTTCCCTATCCACACATTATACTACCAACCTTTCCTTGTCACACATTGTACCCCCAACCTTCCATTGTCACACATTGTACCCCCAACCTTCCCTTGTCACACATTATGCCCCTCTTGCCACACATCATACCCCCAACCTTCCCTTGTCACACATTATGCCCCCAACCTTCCCTTGTCATACATTGTACCCCCAACCTTCCCTTGTCACACATTATGCCCCAACCTTCCCTTGTCACACATTGTACCCCCAACCTTCCCTTGTCACACATTATACTCCCAACCTTCCCTTGTCACACATTATGCCCCAACCTTCCCCTGTCACACATTATGCCCCAACCTTCCCTTGTCACACATTGTACCCCCAACCTTTCCTTGTCACACATTATGCCCCCAACCTTCCCTTGTCACACATTATGCCCCCAAGCTACCTTTGTTACACTTTATACCCCAACCTTCCCTTGTCACACATTGTACCACCAACCTTTCCTTGTCACACATTATGCCCCAACCTTCCCTATCCACACATTATACTACCAACCTTTCCTTGTCACACATTGTACCCCCAACCTTCCATTGTCACACATTGTACCCCCAACCTTCCCTTGTCACACATTATGCCCCTCTTGCCACACATCATACCCCCAACCTTCCCTTGTCACACATTATGCCCCCAACCTTCCCTTGTCATACATTGTACCCCCAACCTTCCCTTGTCACACATTATGCCCCAACCTTCCCTTGTCACACATTGTACCCCCAACCTTCCCTTGTCACACATTATACTCCCAACCTTCCCTTGTCACACATTATGCCCCAACCTTCCCCTGTCACACATTATGCCCCAACCTTCCCTTGTCACACATTGTACCCCCAACCTTTCCTTGTCACACATTATGCCCCCAACCTTCCCTTGTCACACATTATGCCCCCAACCTTCCCTTGTCACACATTGTGCCCAAACCTTCCCTTGTCACACATTGTACCCCCAACCTTCCCTTGTCACACATTGTGCCCAAACCTTCCCTTGTCACACATTGTACCCCCAACCTTCCCTTGTCACACATTATGCCCCAACCTTCCCTTGTCACACATTGTACCCCCAACCTTCCCTTGTCACACATTATACTCTCAACCTTCCCTTGTCACACATTATGCCCCCAACCTTCCCCTGTCACACATTATGCCCCAACCTTCCCCTGTCACACTTTATGCCCCCAACCTTTCCTTGTCACACATTATATCCCCAACCTTCCCTTGTCACACATTGTACCCCCAACCTTCTCTTGTCATACATTGTACCCCCAACCTTCCCTTGTCACACATTATGCCCCAACCTTCCCATGCCACACATTATACCCCCAACCTTCCCTTGCCACACATTATACTCCCAACCTTCTTTTGTCACACATTATGCCCCCAACCTTCCCCTGTCATACATTGTACCCCCAACCTTCCCTTGTCACACATTATGTCCCAACCTTTCCTTGTCACACATTATGCCCCCAACCTTGCCTTGTCACACATTATGCCCCCAACCTTTCCTTGTCACACATTATGCCCCCAATCTTAGCTTGTCACACATTGTACCCCCAACCTTCCCTTGTCATACATTGTACCCCCAACCTTCCCTTATCACACATTATGCCCCAACCTTTCCTTGTCACACATTGTACGCCCAACCTCGCCTTGTCACACATTATGCCCCAACCTTCCCTTGTCACACACTGTACCCCCAATCTTCCCTTGTCACACATTATGCCCCTCTTGCCACACATTATACCCCCAACCTTCCCTTGTCACACATTGTTATCCCAACCTTCCCTTGTCACACATTATGCCCCCAACCTTCCCTTGTCACACATTATACCCCAACCTTCCCTTGTCACACATTATACCCCAACCTTTGCTTGTCACACATTATACCCCTAACCTTCCTTTGTCACACATTGTACCCCCAACCTTCCCTTGTCACACATTATGCCCCCAAGCTACCTTTGTCACACATTATACCCCAACCTTCCCTTGTCACACATTGTACCACCAACCTTTCCTTGTCACACATTATGCCCCCAACCTTCCCTTGTCACACATTATGCCCCCAAACTTCCCTTGTCACACATTGTACCCCCAACCTTCCCTTGTCACACATTATGCCCCCAACCTTCCCTTGTCACACATTGTACCCCCAACCTTCCCTTGTCATACATTGTACCCCCAACCTTCCCTTATCACACATTATGCCCCAACCTTTCCTTGTCACACATTGTACGCCCAACCTCCCCTTGACACACATTATGCCCCAACCTTCCCTTGTCACACACTGTACCCCCAATCTTCCCTTGTCACACATTATACCCCCAACCTTCCCTTGTCACACATTGTTATCCCAACCTTCCCTTGTTACACATTATGCCCCAAACCTTCCCTTGTCACACATTATACCCCAACCTTCCCTTGTCACACATTATACCCCAACCTTCGCTTGTCACACATTATACCCCTAACCTTCCTTTGTCACACATTGTACCCCCAACCTTCCCTTGTCACACATTATGCCCCCAAGCTACCTTTGTTACACTTTATACCCCAACCTTCCCTTGTCACACATTGTACCACCAACCTTTCCTTGTCACACATTATGCCCCAACCTTCCCTATCCACACATTATACTACCAACCTTTCCTTGTCACACATTGTACCCCCAACCTTCCATTGTCACACATTGTACCCCCAACCTTCCCTTGTCACACATTATGCCCCTCTTGCCACACATCATACCCCCAACCTTCCCTTGTCACACATTATGCCCCCAACCTTCCCTTGTCATACATTGTACCCCCAACCTTCCCTTGTCACACATTATGCCCCAACCTTCCCTTGTCACACATTGTACCCCCAACCTTCTCTTGTCATACATTGTACCCCCAACCTTCCCTTGTCACACATTATGCCCCAACCTTCCCATGCCACACATTATACCCCCAACCTTCCCTTGCCACACATTATACTCCCAACCTTCTTTTGTCACACATTATGCCCTCAACCTTCCCCTGTCATACATTGTACCCCCAACCTTCCCTTGTCACACATTATGTCCCAACCTTTCCTTGTCACACATTATGCCCCCAACCTTGCCTTGTCACACATTATGCCCCCAACCTTTCCTTGTCACACATTATGCCCCCAATCTTAGCTTGTCACACATTGTACCCCCAACCTTCCCTTGTCATACATTGTACCCCCAACCTTCCCTTATCACACATTATGCCCCAACCTTTCCTTGTCACACATTGTACGCCCAACCTCGCCTTGTCACACATTATGCCCCAACCTTCCCTTGTCACACACTGTACCCCCAATCTTCCCTTGTCACACATTATGCCCCTCTTGCCACACATTACACCCCCAACCTTCCCTTGTCACACATTGTTATCCCAACCTTCCCTTGTCACACATTATGCCCCCAACCTTCCCTTGTCACACATTATACCCCAACCTTCCATTGTCACACATTGTACCCCCAACCTTCCCTTGTCACACATTATGCCCCTCTTGCCACACATCATACCCCCAACCTTCCCTTGTCACACATTATGCCCCCAACCTTCCCTTGTCATACATTGTACCCCCAACCTTCCCTTGTCACACATTATGCCCCAACCTTCCCTTGTCACACATTGTACCCCCAACCTTCTCTTGTCATACATTGTACCCCCAACCTTCCCTTGTCACACATTATGCCCCAACCTTCCCATGCCACACATTATACCCCCAACCTTCCCTTGCCACACATTATACTCCCAACCTTCTTTTGTCACACATTATGCCCCCAACCTTCCCCTGTCATACATTGTACCCCCAACCTTCCCTTGTCACACATTATGTCCCAACATTTCCTTGTCACACATTATGCCCCCAACCTTGCCTTGTCACACATTATGCCCCCAACCTTTCCTTGTCACACATTATGCCCCCAATCTTAGCTTGTCACACATTGTACCCCCAACCTTCCCTTGTCATACATTGTACCCCCAACCTTCCCTTATCACACATTATGCCCCAACCTTTCCTTGTCACACATTGTACGCCCAACCTCGCCTTGTCACACATTATGCCCCAACCTTCCCTTGTCACACACTGTACCCCCAATCTTCCCTTGTCACACATTATGCCCCTCTTGCCACACATTATACCCCCAACCTTCCCTTGTCACACATTGTTATCCCAACCTTCCCTTGTCACACATTATGCCCCCAACCTTCCCTTGTCACACATTATACCCCAACCTTCCCTTGTCACACATTATACCCCAACCTTTGCTTGTCACACATTATACCCCTAACCTTCCTTTGTCACACATTATGCCCCCAAGCTACCTTTGTCACACATTATACCCCAACCTTCCCTTGTCACACATTGTACCACCAACCTTTCCTTGTCACACATTATGCCCCCAACCTTCCCTTGTCACACATTATGCCCCAACATTCCCTTGTCACACATTATGCCCCCAACCTTCCCTTGTCACACATTATGCCCCCAAACTTCCCTTGTCACACATTGTACCCCCAACCTTCCCTTGTCACACATTATGCCCCCAACCTTCCCTTGTCACACATTGTACCCCCAACCTTCCCTTGTCATACATTGTACCCCCAACCTTCCCTTATCACACATTATGCCCCAACCTTTCCTTGTCACACATTGTACGCCCAACCTCCCCTTGACACACATTATGCCCCAACCTTCCCTTGTCACACACTGTACCCCCAATCTTCCCTTGTCACACATTATACCCCCAACCTTCCCTTGTCACACATTATACTCCCAACCTTCCCTTGTCACACATTATGCCCCCAACCTTCCCCTGTCACACATTATGCCCCAACCTTCCCTTGTCACACATTGTACCCCCAACCTTTCCTTGTCACACATTATGCCCCCAACCTTCCCTTGTCACACATTATGCCCCCAACCTTCCCTTGTCACACATTGTGCCCAAACCTTCCCTTGTCACACATTGTACCCCCAACCTTCCCTTGTCACACATTATGCCCCAACCTTCCCTTGTCACACATTGTACCCCCAACCTTCCCTTGTCACACATTATACTCTCAACCTTCCCTTGTCACACATTATGCCCCCAACCTTCCCCTGTCACACATTATGCCCCAACCTTCCCCTGTCACACTTTATGCCCCCAACCTTCCCTTGTCACACATTATATCCCCAACCTTCCCTTGTCACACATTGTACCCCCAACCTTCTCTTGTCATACATTGTACCCCCAACCTTCCCTTGTCACACATTATGCCCCAACCTTCCCATGCCACACATTATACCCCCAACCTTCCCTTGCCACACATTATACTCCCAACCTTCTTTTGTCACACATTATGCCCCCAACCTTCCCCTGTCATACATTGTACCCCCAACCTTCCCTTGTCACACATTATGTCCCAACCTTTCCTTGTCACACATTATGCCCCCAACCTTGCCTTGTCACACATTATGCCCCCAACCTTTCCTTGTCACACATTATGCCCCCAATCTTAGCTTGTCACACATTGAACCCCCAACCTTCCCTTGTCATACATTGTACCCCCAACCTTCCCTTATCACACATTATGCCCCAACCTTTCCTTGTCACACTTTGTACGCCCAACCTCGCCTTGTCACACATTATGCCCCAACCTTCCCTTGTCACACACTGTACCCCCAATCTTCCCTTGTCACACATTATGCCCCTCTTGCCACACATTATACCCCCAACCTTCCCTTGTCACACATTGTTATCCCAACCTTCCCTTGTCACACATTATGCCCCCAACCTTCCCTTGTCACACATTATACCCCAACCTTCCCTTGTCACACATTATACCCCAACCTTTGCTTGTCACACATTATACCCCTAACCTTCCTTTGTCACACATTGTACCCCCAACCTTCCCTTGTCACACATTATGCCCCCACGCTACCTTTGTCACACATTATACCCCAACCTTCCCTTGTCACACATTGTACCACCAACCTTTCCTTGTCACACATTATGCCCCCAACCTTCCCTTGTCACACATTATGCCCCAACATTCCCTTGTCACACATTATGCCCCCAACCTTCCCTTGTCACACATTATGCCCCCAAACTTCCATTGTCACACATTGTACCCCCAACCTTCCCTTGTCACACATTATGCCCCCAACCTTCCCTTGTCACACATTGTACCCCCAACCTTCCCTTGTCATACATTGTACCCCCAACCTTCCCTTATCACACATTATGCCCCAACCTTTCCTTGTCACACATTGTATGCCCAACCTCCCCTTGACACACATTATGCCCCAACCTTCCCTTGTCACACACTGTACCCCCAATCTTCCCTTGTCACACATTATACCCCCAACCTTCCCTTGTCACACATTGTTATCCCAACCTTCCCTTGTTACACATTATGCCCCAAACCTTCCCTTGTCACACATTATACCCCAACCTTCCCTTGTCACACATTATACCCCAACCTTCGCTTGTCACACATTATACCCCTAACCTTCCTTTGTCACACATTGTACCCCCAACCTTCCCTTGTCACACATTATGCCCCCAAGCTACCTTTGTTACACTTTATACCCCAACCTTCCCTTGTCACACATTGTACCACCAACCTTTCCTTGTCACACATTATGCCCCAACCTTCCCTATCCACACATTATACTACCAACCTTTCCTTGTCACACATTGTACCCCCAACCTTCCATTGTCACACATTGTACCCCCAACCTTCCCTTGTCACACATTATGCCCCTCTTGCCACACATCATACCCCCAACCTTCCCTTGTCACACATTATGCCCCCAACCTTCCCTTGTCATACATTGTACCCCCAACCTTCCCTTGTCACACATTATGCCCCAACCTTCCCTTGTCACACATTGTACCCCCAACCTTCCCTTGTCACACATTATACTCCCAACCTTCCCTTGTCACACATTATGCCCCCAACCTTCCCCTGTCACACATTATGCCCCAACCTTCCCTTGTCACACATTGTACCCCCAACCTTTCCTTGTCACACATTGTACCCCCAACCTTCCCTTGTCACACATTATGCCCCTCTTGCCACACATCATACCCCCAACCTTCCCTTGTCACACATTATGCCCCCAACCTTCCCTTGTCATACATTGTACCCCCAACCTTCCCTTGTCACACATTATGCCCCAACCTTCCCTTGTCACACATTGTACTCCCAACCTTCCCTTGTCACACATTATACTCCCAACCTTCCCTTGTCACACATTATGCCCCCAACCTTCCCCTGTCACACATTATGCCCCAACCTTCCCTTGTCACACATTGTACCCCCAACCTTCCCTTGTCACACATTATGCCCCAACCTTCCCTTGTCACACATTGTACCCCAACCTTCCCTTGTCACACTTTATACTCTCAACCTTCCCTTGTCACACATTATGCCCCCAATCTTCCCCTGTCACACATTATGCCCCAACCTTCCCCTGTCACACTTTATGCCCCCAACCTTCCCTTGTCACACATTATATCCCCAACCTTCTCTTGTCACACATTTTACCCCCAACCTTCTCTTGTCATACATTGTACCCCCAACCTTCCCTTGTCACACATTATGCCCCAACCTTCCCATGCCACACATTATACCCCCAACCTTCCCTTGCCACACATTATACTCCCAACCTTCTTTTGTCACACATTATGCCCCCAACCTTCCACTGTCATACATTGTACCCCCAACCTTCCCTTGTCACACATTATGTCCCAACCTTTCCTTGTCACACATTATGCCCCCAACCTTGCCTTGTCACACATTATGCCCCCAACCTTTCCTTGTCACACATTATGCCCCCAATCTTCCCTTGTCACACATTGTACCCCCAACCTTCCCTTGTCATACATTGTACCCCCAACCTTCCCTTATCACACATTATGCCCCAACCTTTCCTTGTCACACATTGTATGCCCAACCTCGCCTTGTCACACATTATGCCCCAACCTTTCCTTGTCACACATTATGCCCCCAACCTTCCCTTGTCTCACATTATGCCCCCAACCTTCTCCTGTCACACATTGTACCCCCAACCTTCCCTTGTCATACATTGTACCCCCAACCTTCCCTTATCACACATTATGCCCCAACCTTTCCTTGTCACACATTGTACGCCCAACCTCCCCTTGTCACACATTATGCCCCAACCTTTCCTTGTCACACATTATGCCCCCAACCTTCCCTTGTCACACATTGTACCCCCAACTTTCCCTTGTCACACATTATGCCCCCAACCTTCTCTTGTCACACATTGTACCCCCAACCTTCCCTTGTCATACATTGTACCCCCAACCTTCCCTTATCACACATTATGCCCCAACCTTTCCTAGTCACACATTGTACGCCCAACCTCCCCTTGTCACACATTATGCCCCAACCTTCCTTTGTCACACACTGTACCCCCAATCTTCCCTTGTCACACATTATGCCCCTCTTGCCACACATTATAACCCCAAACTTCCCTTGTCACACATTGTTATCCCAACCTTCCCTTGTTACACATTATGCCCCCAACCTTCCCTTGTCACACATTATACCCCAACCTTCCCTTGTCACACATTATACCCCAACCTTCGCTTGTCACACATTATACCCCTAACCTTCCTTTGTCACACATTGTACCCCCAACCTTCCCTTGTCACACATTATGCCCCCAAGCTACCTTTGTCACACATTATACCCCAACCTTCACTTGTCACACATTGTACCACCAACCTTTCCTTGTCACATATTATGCCCCCAACCTTCCCTTGTCACACATTATGCCCCAACCTTTCTTTGTCACACATTATGTACCCAACCTTCCCTTGTCACACATTATACTCTCAACCTTCCCTTGTCACACATTATGCCCCCAACCTCCCCTGTCACACATTATGCCCCAACCTTCCCCTGTCACACTTTATGCCCCCAACCTTCCCTTGTCACACATTATATCCCCAACCTTCCCTTGTCACACATTTTACCCCCAACCTTCTCTTGTCATACATTGTACCCCCAACCTTCCCTTGTCACACATTATGCCCCAACCTTCCCATGCCACACATTATAGCCCCAACCTTCCCTTGCCACACATTATACTCCCAACCTTCTTTTGTCACACATTATGCCCCCAACCTTCCCTTGTCACACATTATGTCCCAACCTTTCCTTGTCACACATTATGCCCCCAACCTTGCCTTGTCACACATTATGCCCCCAACCTTTCCTTGTCACACATTATGCCCCCAATCTTCCCTTGTCACACATTGTACCCCCAACCTTCCCTTGTCATACATTGTACCCCCAACCTTCCCTTATCACACATTATGCCCCAACCTTTCCTTGTCACACATTGTACGCCCAACCTCCCCTTGTCACACATTATGCCCCAACCTTTCCTTGTCACACATTATGCCCCCAACCTTCCCTTGTCACACATTATGCCCCCAACCTTCTCCCGTCACACATTGTACCCCCAACCTTCCCTTGTCATACATTGTACCCCCAACCTTCCCTTATCACACATTATGCCCCAACCTTTCCTTGTCACACATTGTACGCCCAACCTCCCCTTGTCACACATTATGCCCCAACCTTTCCTTGTCACACATTATGCCCCCAACCTTCCCTTGTCACACATTATGCCCCCAACCTTCCCTTGTCACACATTGTACCCCCAACCTTCCCTTGTCACACATTATGCCCCCAAACTTCCCTTGTCACACATTGTACCCCCAACCTTCCCTTGTCACACATTATGCCCCCAACCTTCTCTTGTCACACATTGTACCCCCAACCTTCCCTTGTCATACATTGTACCCCCAACCTTCCCTTATCACACATTATGCACCAACCTTTCCTTGTCACACATTGTACGCCCAACCTCCCCTTGTCACACATTATGCCCCAACCTTCCCTTGTCACACACTGTACCCCCAATCTTCCCTTGTCACACATTATGCCCCTCTTGCCACACATTATAACCCCAACCTTCCCTTGTCACACATTGTTATCCCAACCTTCCCTTGTTACACATTATGCCCCCAACCTTCCCTTGTCACACATTATACCCCAACCTTCCCTTGTCACACATTATACCCCAACCTTCGCTTGTCACACATTATACCCCTAACCTTCCTTTGTCACACATTGTACCCCCAACCTTCCCTTGTCACACATTATGCCCCCAAGCTACCTTTGTCACACATTATACCCCAACCTTCCCTTGTCACACATTGTACCACCAACCTTTCCTTGTCACACATTATGCCCCCAACCTTCCCTTGTCACACATTATGCCCCAACCTTTCTTTGTCACACATTATGTCCCCAACCTTCCCTTGTCACACATTGTACCCCCAACCTTCCCTTGTCACACATTATGCCCCCAAACTTCCCTTGTCACACATTGTACCCCAAACCTTCCCTTGTCACACATTATGCCCCCAACCTTCCCTTGTCACACATTGTACCCCCAACCTTCCCTTGTCATACATTGTACCCCCAACCTTCCCTTATCACACATTATGCCCTAACCTTTCCTTGTCACACATTGTACGCCCAACCTCCCCTTGTCACACATTATGCCCCAACCTTCCCTTGTCACACACTGTACCCCCAATCTTCCCTTGTCACACATTATGCCCCTCTTGCCACACATTATACCCCCAACCTTCCCTTGTCACACATTGTTATCCCAACCTTCCCTTGTTACACATTATGCCCCCAACCTTCCCTTGTCACACATTATACCCCAACCTTCCCTTGTCACACATTATACCCCAACCTTCGCTTGTCACACATTATACCCCTAACCTTCCTTTGTCACACATTGTACCCCCAACCTTCCCTTGTCACACATTATGCCCCCAAGCTACCTTTGTTACACATTATACCCCAACCTTCCCTTGTCACACATTGTACCACCAACCTTTCCTTGTCACACATTATGCCCCCAACCTTCCCTTATCACACATTATGCCCCAACCTTCCCTATCCACATATTATACTACCAACCTTTCCTTGTCACACATTGTACCCCCAACCTTCCATTGTCACACATTGTACCCCCAACCTTCCCTTGTCACACATTATGCCCCTCTTGCCACACATCATACCCCCAACCTACCCTTGTCACACATTGTACCCCCAACCTTCCCTTGTCACACATTATACTCCCAACCTTCCCTTGTCACACATTATGCCCCCAACCTTCCCCTGTGACACATTATGCATCAACCTTCCCTTGTCACACATTGTACCCCCAACCTTTCCTTGTCACACATTATGCCCCCAACCTTGCCTTGTTACACATTATGCCCCCAACCTTTCCTTGTCACACATTATGCCCCCAACCTTCCCTTGTCACACATTGTGCCCAAACCTTCCCTTGTCACACATTGTACCCCCAACCTTCCCTTGTCACACATTATGCCCCAACCTTCCCTTGTCACACATTGTACCCCCAACCTTCCCTTGTCACACATTATACTCTCAACCTTCCCTTGTCACACATTATGCCCCCAACCTTCCCTTGTCACGCATTATATCCCCAACCTTCCCTTGTCACACATTGTACCCCCAACCTTCTCTTGTCATACATTGTACCCCCAACCTTCCCTTGTCACACATTATGCCCCAACCTTCCCATGCCACACATTATACCCCCAACCTTCCCTTGCCACACATTATACTCCCAACCTTCTTTTGTCACACATTATGCCCCCATGCTTCCCTTTTCACACATTATGCCCCAACCTTCCCATGCCACACATTATACCCCCAACCTTCCCTTGTCACACATTATACTCCCAACCTTCTTTTGTTACACATTATGCCCCTAACCTTCCCTTGTCACACATTATACCCTCAACCTTCCCTTGTCACACATTGTACCCCCAACCTTCCCTTTTCACACTTTATACTCCCAACCTTTCCATGCCACACATTATACCCACAACCTTCCCTTGTCATAAATTATTCCCCTAACCTTCCCATGTCACACATTATGCCCCCAACCTTCCCTTGTCACACATTTTGCCCCCACCTTTCCCTTGTTACACATTATGCCCCCAACCCTTCCTCCTCATGCCACATATGCCCTCCACTCTCCTCTTGTCCCATATGCCCCCCCATCCAGCCACTCTTATCGCATATGAATACTGCCCTGTCCCTATTATCACATTTGACCACCACCCTCCCTCCTTCTTATAGGGTGATGGATAGATATAACAAGGGGAGAATAGTGGTGAAGTGTATGTATGAAGGGTAGAGTGGTGAGGGCATATGTAACATATGCTGTACCCAATCTCCACTTGTCACATATGCCCAAAGTCACCTTGAAGCCCCCCTCCCACCACTCACAACATGTCAGTCCTAGGTTGGCTGTGTCCCGGATTAATGCAGAACGGTGATTTGTCATATACCCTGTCAATGAATGTACACCATGGCCTACCAATAAAGGGAGCACTATTTTTTTTCATTTGTTAAGTTATGGTTTCTAAATCTAGGTCTAAGAAGTGTGTTTGTGGGATCTTCCCACATGTGGTACCTAGACTGTATCACTTGTCACCTTCTGGCTGAACTTAAGCACTGATTGTTCAATATATTAGCAGGTCAGGCAGTACAGATCCTTATAAGTACAATCCTTTCCCTGGCTGCTAGTGTTTACTATTCATCACTCCCATGGCCATGGCTTTGTCTGCAACCTTGCAGTGTACTTGGAATATGGTATGCCTGTGGTCAAGAGTCTATGGTCTTCAGTACTTGTTAATACCAATGTTATATAACATATTAATGTAAAATATTGTTTATACTCCACAAAGCCCACAACCTCTATTCCTTTATCCTGGAATAAGCTGACAATCAGAATGCCTACTCCCAATTAAGTTGTGTGTCACTGGTGCCCTTCATTACTTCTAAATGCCCACAAACGTAGTGTGTCTGGAAACTGATGTATGTTCTTTATAACTATAAGAGAAAAACATCAATCAGTCATTGAAAAAATGTGGTTCAAATAATTTGTCTCCCAATCAGCTACCTCTTTGTTTCAGCATACATTTTCCTTTGACCTCTTAAGTTGATTTTCTGTTTCCAACTAGTGGAAATTTCCAGACCCTGTAGCATAAAAAAAAAAATATCTGCAGAGATAAAGTTGGACGCAGCTCAGCTGAATGTGTGCCAGTTACCTACACTGAGCTTTCAAACTCCAAATGTATCCCAGTGATTCACTGCAGTCCATCAGTAAGTGGAATTAGTACTGGGTGAATCGGGTCTAGCCATAACAAAAAGGCTTGACCTATGGTTCTCCCTCATCTAGCTCCATCTCTCAGAGGCTTATCTGATAAACTACAAAGCTGGTAGAGATTATCTTCTGAAGCGGTAGTCAGAGCGGCTTTTCTAATAAATAACCTCCTGCTATACTGAGGGTCTGCGCTTCACTATGGGCTCTTGTAAGCAGGACCCTCATTGCCTCTTGCTTCAGTTGAATTCACTACAGGGTGAATTGTTGCTAGTGCTATTCTGATTAATTCGCCACTTAATTTGTCGCTTTTACTTTTCAATGAATTCATAAAGTTGTGGTTATAAAATACAAAGGGAAAAACACAGGTGATTGTTTATTGTAAAATTTGACCATCATGTTTTAAACCATCCTAAAAGTGGGGGTAACTTACTGTTTACCAGAATATTCATGATTATCTGGCGGCTAATCAGTTTGTTAGCGTGAAAAATTACGCTTTACCAAAATATGGTCCAAAGCTGAGTTAGGAGCAAAGGAAACAAAAGGAGCAAATTTGCACCTTGCCAAAACCATGTTGCATTGGAAGGGGACGTCAATTTAAAATGTGGGGACAGTTTTATAGTTGGAATAGGGCATGTCCTAGATCAACTTTAAATTTCAATGTAAAAATAAATCTATAAAGTATTTGTGTGCCACATGAAAAAGCAGCCAGTATTTTCATTGTGTAAAAAAAAAAAATCATATGCATCCCTTGCATTGTACCATGGTTTGTCCAGGGGCAAATAACTCCTTTTTTTTCGCTTTTTGTCACAAATAATGAGTGTGAGCTGTCATAGTAATTGCTTTGGTCAGTCGAACTGTAATGTTAGCAATATCATGCAATGCCAGTGACCTTCCATCAAACCCCCAGAACTCCTGAGAAAAGGTAGAAGAGCTGCATGGCTTTACTATGCTACAGCTTGTGAAGAAATCATATACCAACCATGGAGCTACCCCTATCCCCTGTATAATTAGCTGATCAACAGCTATCAAATTAAATTGCTACAGAATGGTCTCATCTCCTGTCATCAAGATTATATATATATATATATATATATATATATATATATATATATATATATAATATATATATATACATAATATATATATATACATAATATATATATATATAATATAATATATATATTTATATATACATATAATATATGCACATTCAGTAGTCGAAGAGGCACTAAGGAAAATATAAGTGAATGGAATTTAATAGCTTTACAATAAAAGCAGTAGACATGGCGGTATGGCATACCACCGTATACACCCCCACTTCAGTCACTAATTATATATATAGTACGGCCTCTAGCACAAACAATATATATATCACTGTGTCACCATATACATAAATAGGAGAATTATACAATATAGCTATGTTGGGATAAGCTCACCTGCCAATATCAAGGCATCTCCTGTAGACGAGTCCCTAGTATTTTAAACAAATAAATATTCAGGGTATGACAGTCAAAACCTTCTCTAAACATCCATTTTCAAAGCTTGCAGCACCTGAGAGGACTGGTCTGTTCACCTTAAATTTTACTTAAAACTTTGAGAAATGTGAAAACCAGGACAAATTTATACTAGTCTTACAGCAGCATTTTTGTTCATGTTTAAATATATTTTAAAAGGGTTATACCTGATAATGGGTCTGATTCTTTGATGAGCAAAATTTGTTGGATTTGTTGCATATAATGCGCATAATTACACTGCGCAGGCCAGAACTGGACCATCTGCCATAGAACACAGCAACTTGCCATTCATCTTCGCGCACAAAGGACACTTACATCAGCTGATGATTTCAAGAAGCGAACGAGTGGGATAGAGGCGTTTACCGGTAGTCAATGTACAGTAAGGGCGTGCCAAGCTCCAGTGTACGCAGCAGCGTCCAATTCTTGTGTTTCCGCTGTATCTCATGCTTCAGCTACAGGTCACATGTAAGTGCCAATTACTAGTGATATCGGCTGAGTATGTACTGTGTGCTATAACATGTGTTTGCAATCAGGAACAACTGTAAACACCTTTTTTTTATGTACAGTAGTCATCAATAACATCCTAATAAATCTTTTTCATGGGAAAAAAAATAAAGCTTTTTTTAAATGTTTTGTCATTAATGACTATATTGCTAACAGGTGAGATTTATTGAATAATTGAATAGGTGTTTTTCTGTGCATCCTTTTCTGACTTTTTCTGACTTTATATTCCTCATATGTATAGGATGTTTCTGTTAGAGCAGAGCGGACCTAGACCCATAGTCATCACCACACATATCGTCACATCCGCTCCTTGTAGAATACGGACTTGTGCATAACCATTTCACATGCTTTTTTTTAAAAAAATACACACATTAAGTTCGTTTTGCATGCCTTAATGAATCAAGCACAGTGGGCCTAATTCATTAAGGAAAGTAAAGCAAAATAAATAAGTAAATTTGCACCTTGGTAAAACCATGTTGTATTGAAGGGGAGGTAAATTTAAAATGTGGGGACAGATTTATAATTGGGGTAGAGCATGTCCTAGATCAACTTTTAAAGTCAGTTAAAAATAAAACTATCAAGTATTTTTGTCCTACATGAAAAAACAGCCAGTATTTTCCTTATGTGCAAAATAATAAACTCATTTGCACCCCTTGCATTGTAACACGGTTTTGCCAAGCTTCAAAGTTACTCATTTTTTTGCTTTACTTTCCTTAATGAATCACGATCAGTGTCACCAAAATGTATTCCTTAATTGAATCCACTTTTATACTTAAAGCCATTTACATTCTGTGGAAATTTCACAAAATCTAACTAAAGGTTTACTACAGCAAGGAATGAGGTTTATGAATTTAATATAATTTGGTATGAAAAGCAATGATGTGCAACCAATCATCTATTAGCATTTAGCTGTCCAGTAGCATGACCTAAGAAGGCTAAGAACACATGTATTAAGTCGTACACTTGTACTACTTATTAAATAAGCCACAATGACTGGTGTTTGTTTTATCTATGACTAGTCCATGTGTCCTACGCTCTGAAACATGGCCCTTGAGATGTTGTCAACTTCATGGAACGTCAGTCTTAGTTTTTCACATTATGAGTTTCATTTTGCCTGTGTTTGCAAACGAAGGAAAAAGCTGCTACATATTATTGGTCGAACGCAAGGCAAATTGCAATGTGATTTAAAGGAAATTAAGACTGATAAAGCACCTGGACCAGATGGCATCCACCCACATGTGCTAAGGCAGTAAAAGGATAAGTCCAATTTGAGTGGATTTTATATATTTAACGTAATTCGATTCTAATAAGGATTTTTGTTTATGTATGAAAAATGTCCATTAGGATATAATAATAAAGTTAAATGCATAAAGTCCACTAAATGTGGATGTATCCTTTAAATTTAGCAATAGATAAACCAATATTGCTTATAATTAAGGACACTTGTGGTACCCCAAAGCCCTGTTGAACAGCACAGAGGAGTGCATAAACGCTTTTAAAACGCAGGGCTACAAGGGGTTAATTGTGCTCCTGAAAACTTGTGTCCAGGAGTGATTGACAGGAGGAGGATGAAGGCCCTGATTGGATGGGGGAGTAACAGGAAGAGGTTGTGCAGGAAGGAGGAGAGAGAGAGCAGCATGGTAGAAGGAACAAGGGGGAGGATGTGCAACCGAGCAGAGAGAAGATAAGCTGCTGCCAGAACTGTGACATTAACAGCAAAGCAGACGGAGAACAGCTGGGGACACGCAGTGGGGCGCCAAAGACAGTATTCACTAACTACAGAACTCTTTTCAAGGTAAAACCTCAGCCTGCAGTGTACTGCACACACCCCAGTGTCAGAGGGAAGAGTGATGAGAGAATCTATCCAAAACTGACATTGCATTCTTGTACAAGGAAGGATTGTGAGAGCTTTTCCCCCAGATCATACCTATACACAGGCTGCATGGAACAATTAAGACGGTCGTTTCAGCTATATCCTGTGTGTGTGTGTGTGTGTGTGTGTGCTGATATCTGGACATTATACCCTGCTGCAGAGTACATGTGCTGATAGAGATTCATTGACTGTTGAGAGAACAGCGCCATCTTGTGGCTGAAATGAGCAACAGCCCTGCTTTCTACTATAATACTTAACCCTTGATGGAAACCTCTGCAGGACATTGGAACACTACCAAATTCCTGTGCACAGGTCAGCCCAGGACTGAGTCGAAAATATGGTAACGTTACCGGGGATAATATTGGTGCACCAAATGTTTTAGATGATGTTAATGTTATGGGATTTACCTAAGAATTGATTTATTAATATTGAAGGTGTGACATTCAGTGTTAGTGGTACCGCTGTAATTCAAGTTAACTCAGCAGTAGATGCTAAAAGTGGGGCGCCTGACCCATAGGGAATAGCACGGTACCCCAAACACCTGAATAAGAAGTAGCCCTCTAGTGGGCGCGGTAGTGACTGCAAGAGTCTTGATGGGTTATTATTGATGGTTATTGCATCATCACCAGTCAGATATTGTTAACGTGAAAGTAGTAACTGTGATTACCAGGGTGCCTTATTAGACAATGTGTATTGAAGATGTTATCGTTATTCTGCCTTATACTCACCAGGTGTATGTTATATGTTAAATGCTATTGTGCTCTATGCTGATCAGACGCATTATTTTGTCGTTACTATTGAGGTGAAGGGGTCAGTGGCGCGGTGGCTTACCAAAACTATCCTTACCGCATTCTCAATAAAATCAAGTTGTTTGACCAATCTTTGTCCCTTTCATTGAAGTATTTATCTCCTGACCACCGGATATCCAAAAGAGAAAAGAACCTGACTCGTATCTGGGAGACAAGGTAAGGGAAGGATTTCCCATCAGTACTCGACCACCACACACTTATAAAAAATATTGTCACTCTATAGATTGGTACATAGGACTAGGTGAAAGCAGTGGGTTGTTATATTCATACAGGACTAAAGTTGCTACAGGAGTATTACAGGGATATGTTAGCATATAACACTAAACAATGGATAGCTCTCAACACAGAAATATGAGAATCAATGTAGATATATAAAAAGTAATGCACCAAGACCATCATAACGTGTATGATAATTTCACATTTAAATGGGATAATGTTGGACAAATCAAAGATATATAAGGACTTCGGTATAATTGTATACAGTAAGCTGAGTAATAGCACTCAGTGCCAGGCAGCTGCCGCAAGAGCCAATAAAATGTATTTAGCACCTGGCTTTAAGAAAACCACGGAGAACTGTGGAAGGTGTAGTAGGGAGACAACGTTATTAATAAAGGTAATGGAGAGGTCATATTCTATAGAAAGGGTGGCAAATTGGTTTAAAAGAAAAAGAAAATGATTTGTTGTAAGAGTAGTTGGACACGTCCAGTCCCCAACCTATTCCGCCCCTGAAATCACAGGCCGCAGTTAGGGTCCTTTGCGCCCGAAGATGGATTTCACGTTGCTGGTGTATGGCCTGGCTCTGGACACACGCAATGAGACCTTTAGTAAAGTACGGCACGTATCGGCATTTACGCCCGTGAATAAATCAGGCCTGGTATGTCTAGCTAGATGTAGTAAATAGCAATATTGGCTGGGTAATTTGGGTGATTAATCTCTTGTCAGTATGGGGTCAGGTAGGAATTACATTGCCTCCTTGCTGAAGGTTATGTTTTGCTTTCATCTGAAACAACAACAGAATTTTGGAATTTAAGGAACTGTGTTTTTTCTCTGCCTCCAAACAATTCACTCCAAACCTCCCAAACACACAACTCTCAAATATGTAATCTATTATTGGCTTTTGAAAATATATTAAGCTGCCAAAATGAACTCCTTTAAAAAACAACCTTCAAATCACCCTATAATAGAGAGGGAGATTTAACTGGAACCTCTGCATTGTTTTTTTTCCATGTGCAGGTCATGCATAGCTAATGATGTCTGATGGTTAATGCTTAACCACCAGCTACTTTCCCATGCATGTTATTTTTCTTGTCTGCATAAGGTTTAAACTACCAAGAACTCATTAAAGAAATACATGGGGGTACATTTATCAAGCTGCAGGTTTGAAAGAATAGAGATGTTGCCTATTGCAACCAATCAGATTCTAGCTGTCATTTATTTAGTACATTTTACAAAATTAAAGCTAGAATCTGATTGGTTGCAATAGACAACATCTCCACTTTTTCAAACCCGCAGCTTGATAGGTTTACATCATGGTGTCATTGGAGAAATGTGAGCAGCTAAAATATTTTGTCTGGGATGTAAATATTGACCACTGCTGAAATATGAGACAGTAAACTCTCCCCGTAACCCATCCACTACTAGATGTCTCTCCATAGTTATTTGCTTGCAGTGATAAGGGTTATGTATGTGCTGCTGACCTGAGTGTTCTGTCAGAGACCAGAAGTAACGCAGTGGTGCTATAATCCATGCAGCGCATCTCACCTTCCATAGATCTCTGTATCCTGTGTGATGTCACTTACTCTGATTGCTGCAGACTGGCAATATAAGGTTCCTCCCTACTGCAGCATTCTCTACACGTTTACACACAGAGCTATGGGGTGATACAGAGATGCTCATGGCATGGTACCAAGGGGCATCTGATGAGACGCAGACATTTGTAGGACAGATCTGTTCTGCACTGTCACCAGACTGTGCTCAGGATAGGTGTGGCAGTGGACAACACCCTATATCCTCTCCAGTAGAGAGGATAAAATCACTGCACCTCTACAAAATGGCCTGTTCTGCTGCAAAAAAATCCACAACATTTTAATGTGATTTTGCTCCTCTCTCACTTTCCAGCAAGGCTCTAGAAACGACTCTCTGAGGGTATTTCTACTTCTGAAATTCTTTACTATTAATTAATGAAAGCTAACACATAAAAGTAGGTTATTTTATATTACCATTTACACAGCTTTGATAAGAATCAGTGAAGACTATAGGAGAGGTACTGATAAAGAATATATTGCTGTTTAGGCAAACAACACACCCAAAGTGCTTTGGCATACTTCCAAGTCCCTAATTTGTTCAAATCAACCTGTTCTTCTGTTATTGTGCAGCAGGGCGCTGGCACCAGTACCGTGCAGAACCTGTAACTCTCTGAGTGCAGCAGGTAGTGAGAAGTGATGTTTTATGTTCTACCAGTAAATCATGCAATTAACATATCATGCAATTATATGGACTGACTGCTGTGGATTGACGTTATTAGCGCTGAAAGTACAAAACTTAGACCCTCTAGGCCTTGTGGGCAGAACATCAAATTTGCATATTCTGAGTATTAACCTTATTATTTCCAGATAAGTGTAGTGGAGAACCCACACCTGTTTCTATTACCCTCATCCACACCTATATCAACCTAGTCTGTTTCTTCTCTTCAGTCATTCAGCTATAACTATCCATTACCATGGCCCAGCTGCAGTCATAAATATAATTTTGTCTTTCAAAGATATCAATATATAAATGGTACAATTAGTCATCATAATGCAAACTAAACACCAGCACCATTTAGCATTGTCCAGGAATGGTTTAATGTAGCACTTGTCAGGTTTACATCTGTTTTTCATGAATGCACAATTATTGTTCACTATTATCCAGCTCCACTCAAATTAGCCAACGTATTTCATCTTGCCTAACATATAATCTTAACCATATTCGATCCATAGCCTCATATATGATTCAGTGAGATCATTACCTTCCTTCATAACTTCTTGGGTGTGCTTATCTTTACCCAACACTACTCCAAAACTGTCCTAACCTGCTCTGTTCTCTAGTACACTACACCATAGTGACAAGAAACAGCTCTATTCTCCACTACACTCCTCCATACCTTTCTAAATCAATTCTCCAACACTCTCCTCCATACTGTACCTTTCTACATCAGCTCTATTCTCTTCTACACTCCTCCATATCACCCCAAATCAATCTTCTCTCCACTACATTCATAAATAACTCTCTAAATCAGCTTTATTCTAATAAACTTATCCATACCTGCCTGACCCACTCACTCATACTACTTGGGCAAGGTCACCTCTCCATTACGCTCATTCATACCTCCCTAAATCAGCATTTGCATCTGCTACTCATCCATACCTCTCCTAAATGAGGTATCTTATCTGCTGAACTCACCCATACTTCCTTGGACAAGCTTGTCACTCCACTAAATAATCCACACTTCCCTAAATTTCCTCTTACACCATTACACTCACCCGTCTATCAGTGAACCGGCTGGCTGTACTACACTTATCCATACTTCCCCAAATCAGCTCTTGTCTCCACTACTCATCCATACCTCCCTCAAATATTTCTTATCTCTGTGCATTCATCCAAAAATACACATATTTGTTTCTTCTTTCTATTACACTTGCCCATACATGTGAGAACTAGCTATTTTCTTGACTGCACCCTTCCATACCTAAATAAAATTTGATGAATTGAATTTGATTGACTTCATAAATTACCACTCTCCATTAAACCCCTGAATCAGCTCTTCTCTCCCAAACCAGCTGTTCTCTCCATTATGCATGCCTTTGCATGCCTCATCTACATATATAGCACTCTAAATCAGCTCAGTTCTCCATTAGACTGCTCCATATCTTCTTTTTGTTTTTCAATAATGGTTTTTATTAAAGTTTTTCATTTACATGGTATAAAAGAAAAAAAAGCTCCACATCTTTTTAACCAGCTCATGTCCTCACTGTACTCATCCATAGCTCCCTGATTCAGCACATCTCTTCATTACACTGATCCATTCCTCCTGGAACCAGCTCATCTCTCCACTACACTCATCCAAACCTTTCTAAATCAGCTTATCTCTGATTATACTGATCCATACCTCCCTGAACCATATCTTCTCTCCACTACACCTTCCATGCTTTCCTAAATGAGTTTGTCTTTTCAGTACAACAACCTATACCTCCCCCAAATCAGTCCTTCGCTCAACTCATTAACATTTTTCTGAACAGCTTGTCTCTCCGCTATACTGATCCACACATTGCTAAATCAGTTCTTCTGTACTCTACTCATCTATATTTCCATGAAAAATCTCCTTTGTCCATTATACTCATCCGCACCAATCTGAACCAACTTGTCTTTCTTTTACAGCTATTCATCCCTCCCTGAACCAGCTGTTCTTTCCTTAGTACTCATCTAGTCCTCAGTTCAATTCCCGACCATGGCCTTATCTGTGTGGAGTTTGTATGTGCTCCCTGTGTTTGCATGGGTTTCCTCCGGGTGCTCCGGTTTCCTGTGCTCCCTGTGTTTGCATGGGTTTCCTCCGGGTGCTCCGGTTTCCTTCCACACTCCAAAAACATGCTGGTATGTTAATTTTCTGCTGACAAAATTAACCCTAGTCTGTGTGTCTGTGTGTGTGTGTTAGGGAATTTAGACTGTAAGCTCCAATGGGGCAGGGACTGATGTGATAAAAATTCTCAGTACAGCGCTGCGGAATTGGTGGCGCTATATAAATAAAAATTATGATAATGATCTATACATCACTGAACTAGCTCATCTCTCTATTTCACGCATTCATACATCCCAGTTTTGCTATCCACTATACTCAATCATACCTTCCTAAGTCTGTTCTTTTCTTCAGTACACCCAACCCAAACCTACATAAACTAGCTTGTCACTCACCTATACCTCAATCAATCAGGTGCCCTCTTCAGCACAACTCTCTAGTTACTAGTTCTCTAGTTTTAGTTACAGCTACTCTCTAGTTACCATGGAGTCTGAATTATCCTCATCCCTAATCCCATTAGCCAGCTTTTTCATCGCCCAAGCCACACCTCTTTCAACCAAAGCCTCATTATTAATCAACTCTGTCTTTCGCAATAAAGTGTTCTCTCCACCACATGTAACTGCAGTAGCTCTCATTTGCAACTAACTTTTCTATACAACCATACCTGTCACAATCAATACTTTCTACTCAACCATACCTGATCTACAGTATACAAACCAACATTTATCCCTTACAAACCTCACTACCAATGACCTCACATTCATTTATAGATTCTTAATATATCTCTCCCAACGTTCCTATCTACCATCATATCTATCCAAATACTCTACTTTTCTCCTACACTCAACAACTGATCCAATTGACTCTGTTTTAGCTTTAGTATACAATATTTGTCTTGTCCTGTATACTGTCTACATGCAAACATGCCATCAACAGCCATATGTTCCTTAAATTTAGCTTGGCCATCTTTCACCTACACACTGTTATGTTCCGGATATCATGTAGTCGTTCTTCCCTACACTTTGACGTACATTCCTCAGCCATCCTCACTAGAATCAACTCTTTCTGTCAAGCTTACAAGTATCTCCTTGTAACTCAGCTACTCCTCACCCACGCCCCAACGTCACAAAGCTTTAAGCAGCAGGTTGCATAAAGGGTTTGGTTGGCTATCCATGTGTTCTCTCTACAGATGTCTATGGATTAAGTAGAGGGCTATGGGAGCCTGTCAGACACCACTACATAGGAAGCAGTAATATGTGATTAATCCTTTGCTTCTTGGAATAGATCCAACAGATTAGATGGGTGGGTGATTATTATGTACTTGGTTGCATGGTTGTGTGTGAGAGCGTTGTGGGAGTACAGAGCTGCAGAAAACTCCTACAATCTCTAAAGTCCAAGGGTATAAACACTATGACTTCCGACATCCCATGTAATGCACTTCCCAGCCATATTAAACACACTCTTTACCCCAGTGAGGTCTTTTGGATAGAAAGCCCTTAATCTATCCAGATGGAGAGGATGCTGACACACATCCAGTGCCGCATTCTATGTATCTCCCTCATTTTATCTCTCTCTCCCATTCTCTCCCCCTCCTTGTGCTATTCTGTCTCCCACATGCATCTGTGTTGGCTTGACTTACCTTGGTGACAGTCATATAGCGCTGTGTCAGAGCGGGGGGACCAGGCGCCCGGGCAACTGGATTGTGACTGCAGATCTCTGTGCGTGGCTGCCTCCAGACACACTCACACACAATGTGCTGGCTCCCCTCCTCCTCATTATTCCCATCCTTTGCTGGCTGACTTGTGATGTCACTCTGCATCCATACTGATCAGGCAGGAAGCGGCTTTGCTGCTGTTAACCCTTTCTCTGCTGGGGCCAGGGGAACAGAGTAAAAAACATTTGCTGTGAAAGACAATACCTCACCTGACAAAACTTTCTAAGACCCTCAAGCAAGTGAAGGGCTCATGTGTAGGTATGATTCTGCGGACTGGCACACTGTGAGGACAAGTTTGTAGGTGTGTCCCCCCTCGTTGGCAGGAGCATCATAGGAGGAACACCTGTCTGTGTCACATTCCACTGAAACACTAGAGATGATGGTATCTGTCAGATCTGTTACCTGGTATTTGAGACAGGTGACATCTGAACTCACCAGGGTGTGTTCAATACTTCTATGATGCTATGTATAGAATGATGCTGCAGTGCTGCAAGTATAATGATTATGCAGTGCTAAGAGTATAGTGATTGTGCAGTGCTAAACTTATAGTGATTCTGCAGTGCTACAAGTATAATAATTATGCAGTGCTAAGAGTATAGTGATTCTGGGGTGCTACACTTATAGTGACTCTGCAGTGCTACAAGTATAGTGATTATGCAGTGCTAAGATTATAGTGATTGTGCAGTGCTACACTTATAGTGATTCTGCAGTGATGGACAGTCAGGGATGCACTGATAGTTTTGGGATTCCAGGTACATAGAGGATATTTTCAACAGTGATCGATCGCCTTTTTTATTTTATTAACGAGACTGGAAAAAAATGTGGTGTTTTTTCCATTATATTTTTGCAACTTTCTCCATTGAAAAGATGTATAAAAAATGTGTTTTTTTTTCATTGTAATGTATTCATTTATTTAAAAGTCGGCTACTTCTGGTAATCCAGCACTTTCACTTGAAAGACTGGAAAATATACAGACTTACTTGTCTGGTGTTAAATTAATACCAAAAAATTTTCCCGCATTTTTGAATATAAAAAATGTCATATTTATGTGGTTTTAATCATGTTATTTTACTAAAATAGTTTTAAATATTTAATACGTTTCTGATATGATATCCAAATCAAGTATAAAATGTTCCTTGCTTGTTCTGAAAATATCAGTTCTTCCTATATATCAATGTCATTTTTTGATCTTTCAAGGAGAAATGAAAAAAATTTGGTGTTTTGTAAAAAAAAACCAAAAGAAATTTCAATGGGAAATAGCAATAAATTGATCTAAAAAAGGTAAATATTGCAGAACATTGTTTCTTCTCTCCAATGTCTCTTTGGAAAATATCCCCCCATGTCTGTACATACTGTAAGCTGGATGTGCCAGAAATAGGCTGCTGAATCAGAGACCCTTGTGCCACCTTGTGGTATTGTGTGGCAAACAATTTATTCAATTTAGCAGAATTGTGCAACAAAAAATTCATAATGTAAATTGTTAAATAAAACAGTAAATATGAGTTTAATGTGTGACACTCTATAGCGGAATGTCCTTTCCTCTGTCATGTACATAATACACATTTATGCACTCAAGTACATACATAAAACATAAACTATGCATTTGAATACATCTTATTAAAGAATGTTTAGCTAACAATGGACACTGACACTAAAGATACATTGGTGGAAGTGGGAGATGGCTGCACTTTACATCAGCGCTGTACAATATCTCCCACATATTCGTCTTCTCACAAATATAAAACATCTATAAATTAGTCATGGCAGTGGGAAATGATTGCAGTGGTGCCAGGGAGTGTCATCACACCAAGGACAAGGTTGTTTTGCAGACCTACTGGATTATAACCTCAGCTAAGATTCTGGACCCATTGGGTTTTTTGTCATTGCTGTTGCCATCTCGATTCTTCTTTTAGTGATCTCCTTGGGGACAGCAGCAGCCATTGAACAAAGGGAACAACTGTCCTGGCTGCTCTTCCAGGAAGAGCCATGACACTGAAGAAAAACACTGGGCTATGTATAGATGCCCCAAGCTGACAGATAACCTCTATACTGGAGTATGAAGGCAAAAGTCTAATCCGCTTATTGGTTGACATTTTACCTTTACAGTGTTACCCAGCAGAGTTAACATACCACCATGAAATAAAGACATGGAGACTTGTTTTGGCTAAAATGAAAGGTCAGCAATTTATTGAAAAGACCAATATACTGAGAAGAGGTGTCCAATATAAGCAGTCCAATCAGCCCCCAGGCCACACCCATAAGCTTTAATCTCTGCCCCAATAAATTGGGCACGGCTGAGGTCCGCCCGCCTAAGCGGAGCCCCATAACCCCGAAGGGGTATTCTCACTAATTGCCTGATCCCTTTAGGGGAGAGTGCCTACCACGCCTTGAATGTGACCAAATTGGCTGCTGATTGGGCTGTTTACTGCCACAGCTAGGTTGCCGCTGCAAGGAACCTAAGCCCGCCACCAACTGACCTCTCATAGCCAAAGCACTGAAAATCTGCTCTATGAAATACGACAACCCTGTATCCGACAAATGTACCCCATCGGATCTATAAAAATTTGTGAAACGTGCTCTGATGCACGGGCAGCTGATAAACTCGCCCCCTTCCTTTCAAGAATATTCTCCTTGCAGCCCTATTAACCTTCCCGCAAGACTTTTCAATACGAGCTGGCCTATCCGCTCCCCTCCAATTAATTATAGGGATGATGTCTGACCAGATGAGGTACACTGCTAGCGAATGTAACTTAATTTCTCCAATATCTGCTTTGATCCTTACTATGAGTTCCAAACATTTCCACTTACCCAAATCATTGCCCCCGAGGTGAATTATAAGTACAGAAGGGCGCCCAAATCTCACCTCGCTATCCATCAGACCTTTCAATAGCGACTCCCAACGCAGCCCCCTGTGGCCTATCCATCTAACTGAACTTGCCCGGGGGTATCTGCTCAAGTTATGAGCAGGGCCACTTTTACCGAGCCAAAAAACGAATGAATGGCCAACCAGCAAAATATTTTGGCCATCCTTTCGAGAACCTGCAAGATGGATTGAGATGCACATAAACAAGAGTCATAATACACACCTAATAAATAGAGGAAAGGAACACTACAGTTTGTGCAAGATAGGGTGACCCGTGAGGAGGTAAAACCAGAAACCCTGGGGCGCCAACAGCCAATCAGGCCCCCGAAGAAAAGAAAATGGCAAATCCCTCGGCGCCTCCTTTCAACAAGACAGGCAACACATGTCATGGGTCAGCCTCACGAAATCGTAACAAATACGCTAAAGCGCAATAGGTGGACGAACATATTTCCTAAAACTCTTTGACTTCTACCTACCCAACGCCATAATAGACTGTTATGGAGTGCCCTCTTCAGCCGCTACTGTAGCCGCTCCTATTCTAAAGGAATGAGTCCTATAATCAGGGCCGGATTAAGGGAATGGAGGCCCCGGGCTAAGGGGCCCTCCATTCCCCGCGAGGCCCCCAATGTGAGCCGTCCGCCGCCCCCCACCCCCCGCGAGGACCCCCCCAAGCACTTACCTGTCAGTGCAGTCCTCCGTCCCGGCGCGCTGTAAGCTCCTTACTGAGGAGATCTCGCGAGAGTTCATGAACTCTCGCGAGATATCCTCAGTAAGCAGACTACAGCGCGCCGGGACGGAGGACTGCACTGACAGTACTCAGCAGCATCGATCGGGCCGGGGGCGCCCCCGCCCCCGACCGATCAATAATGCTGCTGAGGAGTTTGAAGGGCCCCCTGGATGCCCGAGGCCCCTGGGCTATAGCCCAGTTAGACCTCGGGTTAATCCGGCCCTGCCTATAATATGCCGTATTCAAGCCAAGCTTCGCAATGGACTTCTTAAAGACAGCTGAAAATTGGTACTTTGTAAGGGGGGACCCATCATGGTGCCTAAGCCAATTTCCACCAGGGGCGGGGGCCAAAAATCTATACAATCTAGCTAGGTCAACTGGACAAACTGCGATGTCCCTATTGCGATGCAAGGAAATCCACCGCTCTCTACCCAACGGATCCGTCTTTGATCTATGTATTTTACACGCTATGCTATCATCTTTAACCACGACATTCTTGCGAAGTAACCTAGACCCAATCGCCAATCTGGAAGACGCCACCAACTCACCTATTCTGAATGCCCCAAAAAAGGCCATAGCAAAAGGCAACCGAAACAAAGCTGCCTCAAAAGCAAAAGCTAGCGACTGCCGGGATAATATTAACAAGACCAGCCAACAATACTTTATCAATGGGCCTATGTCTGTCTTCCACCGCAGGGGAAATCCTAGCCCAACCCCTTAATGCCCTGCGAACCAAAACCTGCTTAGTTACATCCCGACTACCGTGCAACTGCAGAAAAAAGGAAATACCTGCCAAAGCCGACACCATATACGGCTTCGATTTACCCACATGGAAACAATGCCACACAAAAGACAGTATACGCTGCTGATCAGTCTCACCTTCAGCCTTCCTTGATGAACAAAACCCTTCCCAGGACGACCAAGCCTCCTGATATTTCTTCAAGGTACCCGGTGCTACCGAATGCTTTGCAAGATCCACTATACCGGCCTTATAATCTGCCAGACAAAATCAGGGCATGAAACACCAATCTCATTAGCCCCAGGGGCTAGTGAACGAAACTTCAGCCAATCAAATCTAGACAAAGCGTCCACAATCCCATTATCAGACCATATCAGACCCAGGCACATGTCTCGCCCCTAAGGTAAAGTTAAACGATAAGCATTTGTACACCAAATGCCTCAATAACCTCAGCGACGGAGGGGAGGTAGCGTTCTGATTATTGATAGCATGCACTACCCCCATATTATCACACCAGAAAACTATACTTCTATTGCTAAGGCGATTACCCCACAATTCCATTGCCACAATAATTGGGAACAATTCCAGCAACAGGAGATTCCTCATGAGACCTTCCTGCCGCTAAGAAGGGGGCCACGAGGCTGCACACCACTCCCCTTCCAGGTAAGCACCAAAACCGGACGAGCCAGCGCGTCCGTAATCAATTGAAGCTCCACATTATTGGCGGCAGGCGACATCCACAAACAAACCCCATTGAAGTTCTCCAGAAACAAACACCACATACCCAAATCATCCCTAATCTCCTTGGATAGCCTTACCAGATGACAGGCTTTCGTAACCCCAACTGTAGCTCTCTCCAACTTCCGACAAAAAGCCCTACCCATGGGGATAACACGACAAGCAAAGTTAAGTAGACCAAGCTGGGATTGAAATTGCTTTAACTGAACCTTACCCTCACCCTGCAACAAGTCAATCACACCCTTCAACTTAGCCACTTTCTCCATAGGCAGCCTACAGCATCCTGCTCTAGTGTCAATTTTGATACCCAAGTATGACAATCTCTCCGTCGGACCTTCCGATTTGTGCGTAGCCACTGGAACTCCCATTACTCTAAACAATGACTGAGCAGAAAACAACAAATCCTGTCACACGGTGGACCCACTTGGCCCAATGAATAAGTAATCTTCCAGGTAATGGGCCACACTTTGATGCCCTGTCCCCGTAACAATACACCAATGCAGAAAATTGCTGAAACACTTGAAAAATGCGCAAGACACTGAACAGCCCATAGGCAAACATTTATCCACATAATAACCACCCGGCAAACGAAAACCCATGTATTTAAAGGAAAATGAATGCAAAGGCAGGAGCCTAAATGTTGACTCAATATCGAGCTTCGCCAGCAACGCCCTGGCCCCGCAGCGCTGCACTATCAACAAAGCATCCTCAAAGGATTGATACACCACCGGGCACTCAGATTCTGCAATCGCATCATTCACGGACATACCATGCAGGTGAGACAGATGCTGTATCAGCCTAAGCTTACCCACTTCCTTCTTCGGTACTACACCCACCGGGGAAATGACCAAACCCTGAATCGGAGGCATAGCAAAGGGACCACATATACTGCCCAACCCGACCTCCTTATTCACTTTCTCCTGCACAACCAAACGCAACTCCAAAGCTGATTTCAGGTTCCTGGGAGAACCCGCATGCACAGTTCCACTTACCGGTAATTTAAACCCATGCCTAAAGCCATCCTCTAAAAACTCTGAAGCCAGTCTATTGGGGTACCAACCTAGCCATTTATCCAGCTCTGACAACACAATAGGAGAAAAAGCCTTAACACGCAGGAGCTCCTGCGGTGGGTCTGTCCGTGGTAGCTGGACCACTCCTTTTAGGACATTCTCTTCTAGGATGCCCTCCTCCACATGCAGCACAGGCATGCTTAAACCTACAGGCTGCACCTCTGTCACAATGAACCCCGTTGCATACAAAACATCTCCCCCGAAAGCGCTGGGTCAATCTATTCGGGAGTTGCCTCTGCCTTGTCACACTTGCCTTACTCACTACCGATCTAGGCTGAGTAAGCTCTAGCCACACCTCCACACCCTTACAACCCAAATCCATCACTAATAAACCATCCTGTTTCCCTCGAAATGCCTCGTCATGACGCCTCCACATGTTACCTGAGCGGGTATACACCCCTTGGGTCAAGAATATGTATTTGATAATGTTCATGTGCTCCTCAGGCCTGGTTTCCAAGTAACAAGCCGCAAATACCAGGAAACCCTCCAACCAATTGGAAAAACTTCTGTAAACCTCCTCACCCACGCCAGAGCGTGACATTGCTGCTGCCAAAGCATCCTTAGCCTTGTTAGTAATGGCAAACATATCCACAAACCAGCCTGTGCGTATCTTACCACTCACCCTGTTTCTAATGTCCCGCAGGACGGCTGTATTGAAACAGCGCACCACGTCATCATCCCCGAGGCTGGTATTCTCCACCCCCGCTCGCCGGCGGGTACCACCCGACTTCCTCTCCAGCAGCCTTAATAACCTTGTGTCCGAACTCCTGAACCTAGCTGGAACCTCACTCCCAGAGGAAGAAGAGCCTGAATCAGAGCTCATACCCAACATCCCGCTGGCATGCTCACCGACTGCCTCGTGGCCCCCACCGTCCGCTCCTGATGATGTTCCCGCTCCAGCCGTAGAGGCGGCTTCCGCATAAGAAGCGTGCCTGGACCCTCGACCCGATGACGTACGCCTGGTCGAACCTGCAGAGGAGGAAACAGAAAGAGAGCTCTCTGATACCAGCCCCTATAACATTGGTGGCAGTGGAAGGGAGGATAATTCCAATATGGCCACCACCATCCTGGACTGCAACCACTCATGTGCGGCTGGATGCACCCGTACACGAGCGCATCGCCACGCATGCGCAGACGCATTTTCGACGCGGAACGCGGTGGACACCCCTCGCATCTTAGACCCCCGGCCTGCAAGGGGGACGGTGGAATCACCCAGCGGCGAGACCTGGGCCGCCTGGGATTTGATGCAGGAGGGGAAGCAGCCTCTAATAGGCAGTGGGGGGACACGGAGTCGCTTTGCCCTCAACATGGTGGACAGGGGAAGAAAAAATTTGCAAGGAGAAAAGAGATAGGAGGGGGAGAATCGAAAAAGGAGAAAAAGAAAAAAATAGGGAGAATATAAAAAAGGGAAGAAGAAAGAAACAGAGGTAAGGTGCAATAGAAGGAGACAGTCAGGTAAAGCAGAGGAGAGGAATAAGCAAGGAAAACAAAATACAGTAACCAAAATACAATGCAGGATAAAACAACTTTGCACAGTATCTACTCACCAGGACAGCAGAGCCGGATATACTCACTCCAAACTCTCCAGATGGTAAGGGGAAAGCTAACTGCTCATACCTGAACCTTATCCTTCTTTCTCCCCTATAATCCTGCCCCCTACGTTCCGACTGATTGGCTGACCCTTGCCCCCCCTGGCAAAGTTAACTCTTGCTATACTCGGGACTCTCTTTTACCTGCCCCCGCAGCGTTTGTTACCTCGGGCTAATCCCTGCCCTCTGTTATCCTTCTCTGCAACCAGCAGAGGAAGGACGCTCAGTGTTATGGATGGTGGAGGGACTGTTGAGGTTGCCAACAGCGTACGGTTTTGGGATTTTTGCCATAACTGGTTCTTGTGTCTGCTCATTCCTACTGTGTTGCACAGAAATGCCATTTGCCAATTGACTGCTAACAATGGCCACCAGCGCTTGTCCCACTAGTTGTTATTCCGCTACCTTCTAAATCACCTGCTCCTCACACCTCTTAGATTGTAAGCTCATTATTGTATGTAATTTGTGTCATGTCATGATCCCCTCAATGTACAGCGCTGCATAATGTGCCGGCTCTTTGTAAATAAAAGGATAATAATAATTACTGTCTTTGTATTATTTTAGGACATTTCTTCAACCAAGGTCAACAGGCTCATATTATCTCAAACTTGTAGAGAATCCCCCTATTTATCAATACAAATTTAATATGTGGCAGCACTTTATCTATCGTGTGTCCACTTCATCCACCCATGTAGGAAAGGTGATGAACGATCCAAAAGCAAGCAATATATTTTCTTGCAAAAGCGTCTGTTTGTAAAATGAAGTTATATGCATGCAGCCTTCCCAATATACAATTCTACGTGCTCACATGTAAGGGTTATTTGCAGCCTGTGGTAGTCAGCATATCGATGCTGACTACCCCGACAAGACTTACCCGGACGTCTTGACACCGAACGGCTCCTTCCCGACCAGACTCCAGGACGACTAATGTGACAACTGACTGCAAGGCATCGTGACGAATGAAGAAGCCGGCGAGGCTTGATGGCGTCACCGACGACCGCAACGCTGTTATTGGTGCTGTAAGTATGCGGGAATGGACAATGTACAATGCTTTGCAGAGTACATTGTCCATGCCCGCATACTACATTACCCCCTTAACAGCACCGATAACAGCGCCGCGGTCGCCAGTGACGTCATCAAACCTCGCCGGCTTCTTCATTGGTTGCGAAGCCTTGCAGTCAGTTGGCACATCAGTCGTCCTGGAGCCTGGTCGGGAAGGAGCCGTTTGGTGTCAAGACGTCGGGGTAAGTCTTGTCGAAATAATCACCATCATTATTTCGTACCGCACCCATTTGCAGCAAAGTTTTCAATCACTCCATTCCAAAAGTGTATGATTATACAGCAAGTCCATGTAAGATGAAAGAATGCGCCCTCTTCTCCACTGTCACATTTGGGGCAGATGGCAGATTATCTCATTTCTCTTTTAAACATCTCTAGAGGATTGAGATATGCCCTATTTAGTAGGAGACTTTGTATAAATCTACAACAGGCACTAACAGAGATCACCCATGGAAGCTTCAGTACGCCCATTTACTTCTCCTTATAGATATTACTGACATCTCCTACTCAAGCATCCAAGAGCGATAATGAGACCATGGGGTAAATGTATCAAGCTGAGAGTTTTACGGCGGGTTTGAAAAACCAATCAGATTCTAGCTATGATTTATTTAGCACATTGTACAAAATGATAGCTGATTGGTTGCTATAGGCAACATCTCCACTTTTCAAACCCACTGGAAAACTCTCAGTTTGATACATTTACCCCCATAACTCTTTTGGGGCATAGAAGCAGATCTACTCTGGCAGTCAGTTTTCAAGGTCCCATAGACAGTAAGGATCCCAGCAGGGGCATAGCAATACATGGACCTCCAGGGTCTCACTGTGCAAATGCAGCATGTCATAGTTGTAAGTATCTATAACACGACTTTTGGGATATATCACTTTGATGCTGCAGGTCCTGAGACGGGAGTGAAAATCCCCTTTAATGTATAGAGACCCACTGTCTCCAAAGATATAACTTCTGTCAACTTTGTGTTATTCCATAAGGAGTGTGAGGATAGCCCTGGGAACTTTGTATTGTACTCATATATAAAATAGTTGTTTATTGTATATGGGTAGAGCATGGCACACAGGCCTGTGGGGCAGTAAAAATGGCATTCCTAAGATCTGTGAAAGTCCCACAGCAAGCCTTATCTAGCATCTAAGCTGTGTTTCATACATATCCTGTTGACAATGAAGGCAAATATTGAAAGTACACAGCTATATTATTATTATTGTTTATTTATATAGTGCCACTATATTATGAAGTGCTTTTACATAGAATAATAATCATTCAGATCAGTCCCTGTCCTCAGTAGCTTACAGTCTAAGCGCCTGATTCATTAAGGATCTTAAGTTAAGAAACTTCTTATTTCAGTCTCCTGGACAAAACCATGTTACAATTCAAGGGGTGCAAATTAGTTTTCTGTTTTGCACATAAGTTAAATACTGACTGTTTTTTCATGTAACACACAAATATCAACTTTAAACTTCAGTGTACAAATAAGCTATCAATTATTTGTGTGCCTTGATTCCACGTTGAAGGTTGACTTTTTCCCTGAAAACCACTTCTGGCCAGACTTCTGAGAACAGTAGATGGTTGTACCTGAGTCCCACTGGTTTTTTCCAGCTCTGAGTTGAAGGGCTGAAGAGCGGTACAATAATGAGTGTCTGCAGGCAATAGTGAAGCATGGTGGAGGTTCCTTGCATGTTTGGGGCTGCATTTAAGCAAATGGAATTGGGGATTTGATCAGAATTAATGGTGTCCTCAATGCTGAGAATTAGAACTGAGGGATGAATTAAAAGTTGAAGTTTACGTAGTTAACCGCTCATTGATATGGTGAAGTACTTGCACCAAACCTAAGCCAACTCCTGGAGGAGAATGGATTCCCAACGCCTCACTACAATCATTGTACGCTTTACCAACCTTACCTATCGCCTGTACAGTGTTCTCCTGCCACGCTAAAGGCTGCACCAGCTTCAGGACCCTAGTCCAGGCATCGAGCCCGTGCACCAAGTGGCTCCACATACCTCTGGGGCTGAAGCAGCACACCCATACCCTACCAAGGCCCGCACACCAATTTGCCCATCATACCTCTGGGGCTGAAGCAGCACACCCATACCCTACCAAGGCCCGCACACCAATTTGCCCATCATACATCTGGGGCTGGACCAGCACACCCGCACCATATCACGGTCCGCGCACCAAGTGGCCCATCATTCCTTCGGGGCTTCACCAGCACACCCATACCATACCACGTCCCATGCACCAAGTGGCCCAACATACCTCCAGGCCTGTACCAGGACCCATACTATACCACAGCCCACACCAAGTGGCCCATCATACCTCCGGGCTGAACCAGCACCCATACCAGATACTGGAACTCGTGCAACAAGCTTGTTACACAGACTCGGGCCAGCACAAGAACACGGGCAACGACTTGGGGAGAACCTCCCTTACCTCAAAGCACATCAGCAGGAAGGCAACTCCGTAACGCAACAACAAACTTTGGAGCCAGCAGCCGGGAATGGGAGGGAGGGATGCTGTCCTAGCTACAAAAGAGCTGGATGACTCATCCCTGAGATGATATAGCCTGTTCCCTTTATCCTGCCCCCCTATGACACTCACATAGGCATCACCACACCGTCCCTGCATTGCTATACCTGACTCTCTCAACTGCTTTTCCCACTTACTTTTTTTTTGTGCTGCAGCTACAATGAATGTAGTTAAAAGCATCTTGCATATGAGTTAGCAGGTGGAAAATCAGAAGCTGCTTATTATAAAGCTTTGAAAAAGTGTCAGGTATGTTCTATATCTATTTATTTATGCTGCTAACCTGGCAAATGTTCATGCCCTGCTTTCCCGTAAGGACATGTAAGCCCTACCTCTGATCATGCGGTGTTATTCAGACATCCTGGCATGCCAGTAATTTACAATCACAGATTTAAAGCCACATGTAGTCAGGACAGAGTATCTAGATGAGCTATTCAGGGCCTGTGGATCTCCTAACTGGACCAAAGGTGGTTTTATCAGTCTCCCCAACATTGGTGTTGAGCAACAGGCTGCCCCCTGAGCCGTTACCTGAGGCCCCAGCTCATCCATGTTGCATGTTCTGTCAATTATTTTATCTGCTTTATGTCCTGATTGTCCTAGCTGTTACTCTCTGCTTTATGCCTCGCTGAGCTTAACCTGCAGCCGTAGCCTTTATTCTGAGGTTAAGGGTAATGTGTGGCCCTTTGGAACTTTGATTCCCTCATTTGCGGCCCTTGAAGGGTATCCGGTTGCCTATAATTGCTCTAACACCTGTGAGGAGATCCATAAAACATGTCCTGCTAGGGCAGAGATCCACTGATCTGTATATTGTAGTAATATTTTACACAAAATGTCACATTCCTGTTCATGGGCCCTGTAATTTAACCCCTTGAGCCTTAATCCAGCTCTGGTTAGGGGAAGGGAACTAATAGCTGCTCTCAGTTCCCGGACAGGACACAGCCTGCAGAGCAAGCCGAGGAACTCTAATCACAAGATTTGGTAATCTCGTGAGACTAAGAGCTTCCCTGCTCACTCTACAGCACCAGAAGCATCCCCAGTGGGCTGGGGATGGCGTTATGTGGCTGGGAGGCCGTGATAAATGTAATGTTTTATTATAATGTATGTATCAGTGCCCCATGATGGCCACACCCACAACACATTGTGGCCATGCCCTTTCGGCGCCGCCGCTGCGCGGCCACACACAGTTTCTTTCATGCTGGGACTGAGGTGGGCCTGTGTACTTTAAATGCCAGGGCTGATTTTTAGTCCCAGTCCGGCCCTGTATAGGGATATAGGACAAATAAATCATTTAGGCTTAAAAAAGAGATTGCTCAGTGATATTATGGTATAGATTGGGAAACAGCAACTCTCATTAGCTTGAATGCTCTCATGATTTTTATTCACAAATCTCAGCCTACGTGAAAACATTTCAGGCTAGGATAAAAGCCAATAATAGTATAAAAACACTTTGGGTTACCAGTAGAGAGTGAACATCAACTCCTACTTCCTTAGTTCTCAGCTGTAGACTGAATTAAATTAGTTGTGTGTGGAAAACCAATAGAACTAGCCAAATCACAGAGCTCTGATTTATGGGCTAAATAGCAAACAAAGACACTTAAAAAAACCTGTTATATAACAATTCTTAGATGACAATACTAATCAGTGTGCCAAAAATTCTAAACATAAATAAATATAATAAAATATTGATCTATTAAACATAAAATACACAATGCCAAGTTATAATGGTTATAAATAACAATACTACCATATAATACAATAATCATATCCAATGTATAGTGAAAGCAAAAATGGCTTTTCTTGAAAAAGGCAGTGTGAATACAGGCCCTTTGGAAGTATTGCTGACAACCAAGATTTCAACCAGAGGACTCAACTGTATTTATTGGGGACAGCCTCGGACTGGCCTGCCGGCCAGCCGGGCTGTAGACCGGTAGGCCCAGCCGAGATTAAGCCCCGCCCCCTCCGACATTGGGGCGGAGCTTGCAGGGAGCACCTCGTAGACGGTCGTCTGTGTAAGAAACACACTACCGCGCAGGCGCAGAGAGCCGTGCCTTGGCTCTCTGCGCCTGCGCGGTAGTGTTTTGTGAACTTCAGCAGGGGAGGAGGACGGAGTTTCTACCGCGGCTGTCTTCTTGTCACTAGCCGCGCCGCCCAGAGGAGCAGGATGCCGGAGCTTTTCAAGGTAAGGTAAGTGGCAAAAAGAGGGGTTACTATTACTACTCGTTTCCCACAGTGAATGAGGGTTACTTTTCACCTCTTTTTTTTCCCCCTCTTTGTACTGCAGTCTGCAGGTACTGTTAAATTGCACACAGATAGCTGACTAGCATTCACCATAAGTGTGTACAATGCTCTGGATCTTAGGAAAAAGCTATAAAGGGTTAAGTAAAATCAGCAGTGATTAGACTCCTTTGTTGACATTTATTGTGGGAGTCTATTACATTCAGAATTTGTGGAGCAACAACCAATGTGAGGTCCAGAAGTAATACGTAGCACCTCACTCCCTGCCAATCGAGGAGCCAGAATTGGGAGTGCCCAACCTGTACCCAGAAGCCTCCACAGGAGGGGGATCCAGGTTAACCAGTACTACCAAGAGGTTACGACTCATGCTGTACCAACAAGATGCAGAGGCTGCAAGGACCAGATATCTTTTTCCTCATTGCCTGTGAGCCTTGTATAAGCGTGTGCCCCAAAAACAGGCTGTCATTGGAGCAGGACTGCCTTGCTGGCTGTAAGAGGGGGAGAATGCTAGTAACCACAGGACTGTGCCCAGGGGTTGGCTAAAGAGAGACTGATAATTATAACGTATTCAGTTGTTATGGTATAATTGTTTAACCTTTTAATAAAAAGTACTATAGCTCCGTTGTGTTAAATAAACTTAAGTTTTCATTATTCAGATGTTTGCCTGGATGTGAAAATACCAGTGTACACAATTAATGAAAAACTTTTGTTTTATACATCACGGAAACATTATCATTGTAAAATTCTGTAGATGGTTTAGCCAAACGGTATTGTCACAAGGCTTAGCAAGAGAGTTCCCCTGCTTTGGTTCTATACACTGTTAAAAACACCACAACTCCTGGGAAACAATAAAGAATATATATGTATATATAGTGTGAATTGAGAGTACTATAGCTGCACAGAGAACACTAAATGCTGAGTTGGTTTGGGTCTATAGTTGAATGTGGGGCTGAGTGTGGGGAGGAGGCTGAGTGTGGGGAGGGGGGCTATCTATTAAATGTGAATATTATTTATTTAATGCTAGGAATGGTAGTGGGAAATGGCTGTATTAAACGTAAATGCTATTGATTTATTGCTGGGGCCGTTTGGAGGGAGGGTAATAGGTTTATTTATTAAATGGGAATACTATTAATTTAATGTTGGGGTTGGTTGGACGGAAATAGATCTATTTATCAAATGTGAGTGCTATTACTTTAATGTTGAGGCTGGAGAGAGGCCTAATTATTAAATGTGGGTGCTGTTGATTTAATGGCAGGGATGGTTGGCGTTTCTAAATGTACCAATTATTTTTTCCAAATAGGGCCCTCAACATTCCAGGATGCAGACAAGCCGCAACTAAAGAAACCAGCAGCCACAGGTGGTAAAAGTGACAACAACAGGTAGGACAGTCTGTCAAATGTTCTGATTCTAGTGTAGGCTTGGCTAACCTGTGGTACTCCAGGTGTTGTGAAACTACAAGTCCCAGCATACCCTTCCAGCAATAAGCTGCTATATATTGGCAAAGCATGCTGGGACTTGTAGTTTCAAAACACCTGGAGTGCCACAGGTTAGCCAAACCTGGTCTAGTGGGACAATCCTGATTTTTGGTGACTGTTCTCCCCAATCTAAGAGGCAGGTCAAGACTGTGTATTCTTTATACACACAATGCATTCTTTATATACTACACTAAGGTGCTAGCTGTCCTTTGTGGGCTGACCGCTCCCCCTCTAGTGTCTGGTCCCGCCTCTATGATGGCTGACCACACCACCTCTGGTGGGCCCCTAGTGTTGCATTCCCGGTGGGCCCTTCATGCCCCAGTCCGACACTGATTGGGGATCTCCCCTAATAGAATCAAAAGATGGGTCCTCCCTGTTGGATAATGGCTGGAAGATATTAGAGGCAATTTCCATCACCTCCTCCTGTCACTCACCGGACTGTGAGTGCTTCTTCCCGGACATTTAGGAACCGTGGCCGTCCTCCATCCTGAGGGACTGCGCATGCGCAGCCCTTTCTATACCTCCAGTGTATGTTCCTTTAACTTAATTGGCAGATCAGGCAACCTCCCTATATTAAGCACCTGTGGTCATCACCACATTGCCTGATCTTGGAGTCTCATTCCCCATGAGTCTCTGAAGGTGTTCCTGTGTTTCCTGTTTATTCAGCCCTGCTGATTCTGTGGTTTCCAAACCACTTCTACCTCTGTGGTTTCCAAACCACTTCTGCTACTGTGGTCCCCATACCACTTCTACCATCTACTGTATCATCGTGACTGTGAGCTGATTCCTATCCGCTGCCTCCGTGCACTACAGTCTTCTAATCACTTCAACTCTACCAGGTATCATTGGGACTGTTAGCTGATGCCTATCCGCTGCCTCCGTGCATTACAGGCTTCAACCACATCCACTCACCTGTTCATGATTGTGACTGCCAGCTGATTCCTATCCGCTGCCTCCGTGCACTACAGGCTTCAACCTGCTACTCGTCTGTGTTTCATCATCGTGACTGTTTGGCTGATTCCTATCCGCTGCCTCCGTGCACTACAGTCTTCAACCTGCAACTCGTCTGTGTTTCATCGTGACTGTTTAGCTGATTCCTATCCGCTGCCTCTGTGCGCTTCAGTCTTCAGTCCTTGTCTACTCTACCGTGTTTCCTTGAGTCTGCTGCCACTATTGCTACCCGCTACTCTCCGTGATCAACTGTTCCAGTTCAACTCTGCTCTGGTGTCCCATCGTTACTGCACCTGCTGGTTGCTATTGGCTACCTCCGTGTTCCCGCAGAGACCCGCTGCTGTTACTTCTCAGCGCTACGCATCCATCTACTGCTGATCCGCTCTCCACGCCTTCCTGGGTTCCCTGCTGGTCTACCTACCTGTGCGCTGCACCTGCTAGACCACCGCTTCACCCATCCAGGGACTTTGCATCCTGCCGGCCTCCTGCCGTTCAGGTATCTCTGCACTTCTGTCTGACTGCCTTCTCCTGAACCACGGTATGCATACTTCCCATTGACTGTGCTGTGTATTGCATACCTTGCTGGACTGTGTTGGTTCTCCTCTGGAGTGTACTATCCGCTGAGTCTATTGCCATCATTGACTGTGTTATCTCATGCTGGATTACTTCAAGAGACTTTCTATATTGGCAGTGTTGTTCAGTCATTTACACATTTATATTGTGCATATTACTGTGGATCAAAGTCAAGGTGCCCGTGTATATATTGTGTTGCAGTCTCTCCCCGTGCACCTCCTCACATATATATTCAGTGGTACAACTTGCTAGTGGCAGACCACTGACCCCTGTTTCCAGTTTCACCTGCTCCAGTATCCTCTCACATAGCAGTGGTACAACTTGCTAACGCAGACCACTGACTCCTCGGATACCTCCACTTGGATTCCATTCCTTCACTCAGACAGCGGTACAACTGGCTATCCGCAGACCGCTGACTCTCATCACTTCCTCGTTTCTGTTGGACATTCCTCCTCACTATAGCAGTGGTACAACTTGCTACCGCAGACCACTGACTACCTTCACGTGTCCTTTGTCCATACAGTTCCTCGTGTATTACTACCTCCATATTGCCAGTGCTGCTAGTCATAGACTTTCCTGAGCATCTCATCATCTGCTATTTCCTGTTCCGTGATCACCCTGCTACCAGAGTACCATATTACCACCTATACTGCTCTGGTAAGCCTACCACCTGGTGATTCCTGGGTAAAGACTCCTAGTGCCCGTGACAGTAAGATCAGGCCATGACAGACCCAGATACGGAACCTACCGCTAAAGAGATGCTGCAGCATCTGGTCAGCCGTGTGGAGCAACAGGATGCTCGCCAACAGCTGTTACTTCAATGTTACCAATCATTAACCTCCCAAGGAACATCTGGACAGACTGTTACAGCTAATATTGAAGCTCCTGTGCTTTCCTCCGTTTCCCCAGTGCCATCCCAGGTGTCTACAGCTCCTACGCTTCACCTGCCTACTCCGTCAAAATATGACGGGGACCCCAAAACTTGTAGAGGTTTCCTTAACCAATGTTCAGTCCATTTTGAACTCCAACCTCAAAATTTTTCTACCCATCGTTCCAGAGTGGCCTATCTTATCTCATTGTTTTCGGGACAAGCCCTGGCTTGGGCCTCCCCCCTGTGGGAAAGAAACGATCCAATTCTACAAGATAGTGCCAAATTCATTTCCACGTTCCGAAGTGTGTTCGATGAACCAGGTCGTGTGACCTCCGCTGCTTCCAGCATTCTTCGTTTGCGACAAGGCTCCCATACAGTAGGACAGTATGTCATTCAATTTAGGATCTTAGCCTCTGAACTTCAGTGGAACACTGAAGCATTAGTTGCCGCCTTCTGGCAGGGGCTCTCCGATAAAATTAAAGATGCACTGACTACCCAAGAGCTTCCTTCGTCACTAGAAGATTTGATCTCTCTTTGCCATCGTGTAGATATGAGATTTCGTGAAAGAGAGTCTGAGAAAACAACAGCTGTCAAAGCACCTCTTCGTTTAAACCCTCAATTTCGTCCAGCTCCATCCTCTGTGATTCCCATGGAGATAGGACGTTCCAAATTATCTTCAGAGGAAAGGAAACGAAGAGTAAAGAATAGACTCTGTATCTATTGTGCTGATTCCACGCATATGCTCAGCTCTTGCCCTAAGAGATCGGGAAATGCCAGGCCCTAACTAGTTCTGGAGAGGTGAAGTTAGGGTCCCTGGAGTCCTCTCCATTGTCTATGAAATCTAAAGTCTGCGCTTTTGATGTTACGATTTCCTTTGCTACCAAATCCTTTGAGTCACAGGCATTGATTGATTCCGGAGCAGCAGGAAATTTCATTTCTAAATCACTAGTGAATCAATGGTCCCTACCAGTGATCACTTTAAAAACACCCATTACTGTGACGGCTATAGATGGATCACGCCTCATCAATGGTCTCATCACCCAGAGTACGTCTCCAGTAACCCTTCAGATTGGTGTACTACACCATGAAGAAATTTCGTTTTTAATTCTTCCAGTTACGACAAGTCCGATTGTCTTAGGCCTTCCATGGCTTCAGTGTCACTCTCCCCAGATTGACTGGCGCACCCCTCAAGTTACGTCTTGGGGGTCTGAATGTCACCATCGTTGTCTCTCTCAAGTTATTCCTCTTAAAGTACAGCGATCTTCCATCTCATCTTCCTCCCCGGGACTCCCTCCTCAGTATGCTTCATTTGCCGATGTGTTTGATAAAGCTCAGTCTGAACGTCTTCCTCCTCATCGTTCTTGGGATTGTCCGATCGACCTTCTACCTGGCAAGACTCCTCCCAGGGGTCGGGTCTATCCTCTCTCGTTACCTGAAACTCAAGCCACATCTGAGTACATACAGGAGAATCTCCAGCGTGGGTTCATTCGACCTTCCACCTCTCCCGCTGGAGCTGGGTTCTTCTTCGTCAAAAAGAAGGATGGATCATTACGCCCTTGTATAGATTTTCGTGGACTCAACGCCATTACTATCAAGAATCGGTATCCCATTCCGCTGATCACTGAGCTATTTGATCGCATCAAGGGAGCTCGGATATTTACTAAGTTGGATCTTCGTGGTGCTTACAATTTAATTAGAATCCGTTCCGGTGACGAATGGAAGACCGCGTTTAACACCAGAGATGGGCATTACGAATATTTAGTAATGCCCTTCGGGCTGTGTAATGCCCCCGCTGTTTTCCAGGGTTTCATCAATGAGATCTTTCGGGACTTATTATATGTATGTGTCGTTGTCTACCTAGACGACATATTGATCTTCTCACAGGACCTGCCTTCTCATCACCAACATGTGGCAGAGGTCCTCTCCAGACTACGGAAAAACTCGTTGTTCTGTAAATTGGAAAAATGTTCATTCGAGTTACCCCAGATTCCATTCTTGGGGTATATAGTTTCCGGAGTTGGCCTGAAGATGGATCCAGACAAAGTAAATGCTGTACTACATTGGCCTCGGCCAACTACTCTTCGTGCCATCCAGCGTTTCTTAGGTTTTGCCAATTACTATAGACGCTTCATTCAAGACTTTTCATCCATTGCATCTCCCATTGTGGCCCTAACTCGGAAAGGGGCTAATACTAAGCAATGGTCATCTGAGGCTCTCCAAGCCTTTCAAATCCTCAAAGAGGCCTTCTCGTCTGCTCCCATTCTGCGACAGCCTGATGTGACACTCCCCTTCTTCCTAGAAGTAGATGCCTCTAATGTGGGCTTAGGAGCTATTCTCTCCCAACGCTCGGAGCAACAAAAATTACATCCTTGTGCCTTCTACTCTCGGGGTCTTCTGCCCGCAGAGAAAAATTATACTATCGGGGACAAGGAGTTGCTGGCCATCAAAGCTGCATTAGAGGAATGGAGATACTTGTTGGAAGGAGCTCGCCATCCGGTGACGATCTTCACGGATCATAAGAACTTGTCATATTTGCAATCTGCTCAATGCTTGAACCCTCGTCAAGCAAGATGGTCTCTTTTCTTTTCCCGTTTTGAATTAATTATAACCTTCAAACCAGCCGCTAAGAACAAGAAAGCTGACGCTCTATCTCGAGCTTTTGTGACGTCCTCTGATGTAGAAGAGGTTCCCAACCATGCTATTCTAGACCCCAAATGTATTTCTCTGGCTGCTTCATCCACCAAAATGCTACCATTTGGGAAGACCCTTGTGCCTCCTACTCTGAGGAGGAAAATCCTTTCGTGGTTCCATGCCTCTCGTTTTTCTGGACACGCCGGTGAACACAAGACCTTTGAGATTCTCTCTCGTAGTTACTGGTGGCCTTCAATGAGGAGAGACGTCAAAGAGTTTATTGCTTCCTGTGATTTATGTTCTCAGTTCAAATCCTCCCGCAGAACTCCAGCAGGGTTGCTGCGACCACTACCCATTCCGTCCAAGCCTTGGACCCATATTAGTATGGATTTCGTTACTGATTTGCCACCAAGTAAGAATCACAATACTATTTGGGTAGTGGTAGACAGATTTTCGAAGATGGCCCATTTCGTCCCTCTGTCCGGTTTACCTTCCTCGTCTACTCTGGCTGAACATTTCATTAAAGAAATCTTCCGCATCCATGGATGTCCGTCTGAGATTGTGTCGGATAGAGGAGTACAATTCGTTTCCAGATTCTGGCGGGCCCTTTGTAAAACCTTGGGCATACGATTAGCACTCTCATCGTCTTACCATCCGCAATCTAACGGACAAACGGAACGAGTCAATCAAGATCTTGAGACTTTTATTAGGATGTTCTCTTCAGCCAACCAAGACAACTGGGTAGAATTGCTCCCTTGGGCTGAATTCGCCCATAACAACATGTACCATGAGTCATCATCAAAAACTCCATTCTTTGTGGTCTACGGTCACCATCCGTCTTTTCCGGAATTTCCTGCCCTCCCGCCCACCCAAGTTCCTGCTGTGGAGACTGCTTGTCAAACCTTCAAAAATATCTGGTCTCAGGTCAAAACCTGTTTAAAGAAGACATCTAATAAATATAAGTCTTTCGCAGATAAGAAGAGGCGGGCTATTCCACCACTAAAAATTGGAGATCGTGTCTGGTTATCTACCAAAAATATTCGTTTGAAGGTTCCATCTATGAAATTCGCCCCTCGTTTTATTGGTCCATATAGGATCATTCAAGTTATCAATCCAGTATGTGTTAAACTTCTTCTTCCTAAGAATCTTCGGATTTCCAATGCCTTCCATGTGTCCTTGCTCAAACCTCTCATCATCAACCGTTTCTCGACTCCTCCCTCAGCACCGCAGCCAGTTCAAGTTCATCAGGAGGAGGATTTCGAGATTACTGAGGTATTGGATGCAAAAATTTCGCGAGGAGTCCTCCGTTTCCTCGTTCATTGGAAGGGCTTTGGTCCTGAAGAGCGTTCATGGATCAAAGCTGAAGATCTTAATGCTCCTGCCCTTCTGAAGAAGTTTTATTCCAAAAATCCGGACAAGCCCGGTTCCAGGCGTTCTGTGCCCACCTTTAAAAGGGGGGGTACTGTCACTCACCGGACTGTGAGTGCTTCTTCCCGGACATTTAGGAACCGTGGCCGTCCTCCATCCTGAGGGACTGCGCATGCGCAGCCCTTTCTATACCTCCAGTGTATGTTCCTTTAACTTAATTGGCAGATCAGGCAACCTCCCTATATTAAGCACCTGTGGTCATCACCACATTGCCTGATCTTGGAGTCTCATTCCCCATGAGTCTCTGAAGGTGTTCCTGTGTTTCCTGTTTATTCAGCCCTGCTGATTCTGTGGTTTCCAAACCACTTCTACCTCTGTGGTTTCCAAACCACTTCTGCTACTGTGGTCCCCATACCACTTCTACCATCTACTGTATCATCGTGACTGTGAGCTGATTCCTATCCGCTGCCTCCGTGCACTACAGTCTTCTAATCACTTCAACTCTACCAGGTATCATTGGGACTGTTAGCTGATGCCTATCCGCTGCCTCCGTGCATTACAGGCTTCAACCACATCCACTCACCTGTTCATGATTGTGACTGCCAGCTGATTCCTATCCGCTGCCTCCGTGCACTACAGGCTTCAACCTGCTACTCGTCTGTGTTTCATCATCGTGACTGTTTGGCTGATTCCTATCCGCTGCCTCCGTGCACTACAGTCTTCAACCTGCAACTCGTCTGTGTTTCATCGTGACTGTTTAGCTGATTCCTATCCGCTGCCTCTGTGCGCTTCAGTCTTCAGTCCTTGTCTACTCTACCGTGTTTCCTTGAGTCTGCTGCCACTATTGCTACCCGCTACTCTCCGTGATCAACTGTTCCAGTTCAACTCTGCTCTGGTGTCCCATCGTTACTGCACCTGCTGGTTGCTATTGGCTACCTCCGTGTTCCCGCAGAGACCCGCTGCTGTTACTTCTCAGCGCTACGCATCCATCTACTGCTGATCCGCTCTCCACGCCTTCCTGGGTTCCCTGCTGGTCTACCTACCTGTGCGCTGCACCTGCTAGACCACCGCTTCACCCATCCAGGGACTTTGCATCCTGCCGGCCTCCTGCCGTTCAGGTATCTCTGCACTTCTGTCTGACTGCCTTCTCCTGAACCACGGTATGCATACTTCCCATTGACTGTGCTGTGTATTGCATACCTTGCTGGACTGTGTTGGTTCTCCTCTGGAGTGTACTATCCGCTGAGTCTATTGCCATCATTGACTGTGTTATCTCATGCTGGATTACTTCAAGAGACTTTCTATATTGGCAGTGTTGTTCAGTCATTTACACATTTATATTGTGCATATTACTGTGGATCAAAGTCAAGGTGCCCGTGTATATATTGTGTTGCAGTCTCTCCCCGTGCACCTCCTCACATATATATTCAGTGGTACAACTTGCTAGTGGCAGACCACTGACCCCTGTTTCCAGTTTCACCTGCTCCAGTATCCTCTCACATAGCAGTGGTACAACTTGCTAACGCAGACCACTGACTCCTCGGATACCTCCACTTGGATTCCATTCCTTCACTCAGACAGCGGTACAACTGGCTATCCGCAGACCGCTGACTCTCATCACTTCCTCGTTTCTGTTGGACATTCCTCCTCACTATAGCAGTGGTACAACTTGCTACCGCAGACCACTGACTACCTTCACGTGTCCTTTGTCCATACAGTTCCTCGTGTATTACTACCTCCATATTGCCAGTGCTGCTAGTCATAGACTTTCCTGAGCATCTCATCATCTGCTATTTCCTGTTCCGTGATCACCCTGCTACCAGAGTACCATATTACCACCTATACTGCTCTGGTAAGCCTACCACCTGGTGATTCCTGGGTAAAGACTCCTAGTGCCCGTGACACCTCCTTTGGGGCCTGATTTACTAAGGAACACAAAACAAACGTAATTTGAGCATCTGCATGTCTGTATTCAGCTGTAAACGGATCTGAAGACGCATCTCTTGTTGAATATGGGTCTAGGTACGCTCTGCATATACAGCACTTGCCGTATTTACGCAGACACAATATATATGTGCAATATTAAGTCCCAGCAGAGTGCACAGAAAAAAAAAATTCAGTTATTGTCACCTCTTAATAATTTCATTATTAATGAAAAGACATTGAAAAAATAGTTTACATTTATCAATGCATACTGTATATAAGATGACTTTTTACAGTTGCTCCTAATAACACTTCCATCATCACTATCACTCGGCATGTACACCTGCCCTGTAGCTGGTGCAAATTACCCGACTGAAATGTTGGTATATAGGAGCGCTATCGCTCCGTCTTCCCTGTTGTGTTGCTATGGCAACCGCAGCACAACCCCCTGTGGTCTAGTGAGGAAACAGGAAGTGTCTGACCAGTAAACATACTGTTAGCTGCACTCTGTATGTGTATATATATATATATATATATATATATATATATATATATATATAGAGAGAGAGAGAGAGAGAAGGTGACCGGAGGCTCCCCACTACTTATATATACAGTCTGTATGCCCACAAGTGATTCCTGCACGGATGTGCAGAGCTATTGAGACTAAGTGCATTACCAACCTACGTGTATCTGTATACTGTATATAAAGTGCATGAGTGCATACTCCATAAACCTACATAAACTGTTACTACTGTTGAACACTGCTGTACTACCAAGTTAACCACTATTGTGAGTACCTGCATTTTGTTGTTATTAGTCTTTAATAAAGAGAAACCTGTTTAAGTTACAATGTTTAAGTTACAAAAGTGTTGTGACTTAACATCCATATTAACACCGCTGAATGGCTTTATTAACATCAAAAGATATAACCAACATGAAAAACATGTACCTTAGAGCTGCCCAAAGCTTGATTTTGACACTGGTGCATGTGCGTTACCACTGACTATGTGCCTATGCCCGTCCCTTCACCATTAGGCCCAAGAAATCGTAGACTGTGTCCTTTCCAAAGGAAGTGTCCTTTGTATTCGAATATTATTTGGATGTACTTGCGTTCACTGGCATAAAGGCCATTTCTGGTCATGCGCAGTGCAATTTTATGAAAAATACGTCATGTATCTGCATTTAAGTTACTTAATAAAAAGTCATATTAGCCACCCAAGCAACTGTAAAGACTGAGATAAGGCATATAGACTTTTTAGAAGACCACATAACTTCTAGGTCATGGGGTCCTTGAAGAATGGCGGGTCCAGGAGTAGATACATCGTATTTATAGATAGCTGCAAACATGAATGGTCTACAGCTGGATAAGATTTTCAGAACTTCAAATCTCTCTGGGGAAAAAAGGTACATGACGTACAAAATTTTGTCTGGATCCACCTATTCTCCCAAGATCAATTCATTGAAGAGCTGGTCTGGGGCAAAAACAACAGGGCAACAAAATCCAATTGGTAGAAAAAATTGTCTATTCTCAGTAGCAAACCATGGTTTTGTCACCCAAGGTATTACCCATCCCTCTTGGTCTTTGTACATGCATATGGTATAATTCTGTGGTGGTCGAGTATTGATGGGAATCCTTCCCTTACCTTGTCCTCCAGACACGAGTCAGGTTCTTTTCTGTTCGGATATCCGGTGGTCAGGAGATAAATACTTCAATGAAAGGGACAAGGATTGGTCAAACAACTTGGGTTTATTGAGAATGCGGTAAGGATAGTTTCGGTAAGACACCGCGCCACTGACCCCTTCAGCTCAATAGTAATGACAAAATAATGCATCTGATCAGCATAGAGCACAATAGCATTTAACATATGACATACACCTGGTGAGTATAAGGCAGAATAACGATAACATCTTCAATACACATTGTCTAATAAGGCACACTGGTAATCACAGTTACTACTTTCACGTTAACAATATCTGACTGGTGATGATGCAATAACCATCAATAATAACCCATCAAGACTCTTGCGATCACTACCGCGCCCACTAGAGGGCTACTTCTTATTCAGTTGTTTGGGGTACTGTGCTATTCCCTATGGGTCAGGCGCCCCACTTTCCATCAAGGGTTAAGTATTATAGTAGAAAGCAGGGCTGTTGCTCATTTCAGCCACAAGATGGCGCTGTTCTCTCAACAGTCAATGAATCTCTATCAGCACATGTGCTCTGCAACAGGGTATAATGTCCAGATATCAGCACACACACAGGATATAGCTGAAACGACCGTCTTAATTGTTCCCTGCAGCATGTGTAAAGGTATGATCTGGGGGAAAAGCTCTCACAATCCTTCCTTGTACAAGAATGCAATGTCAGTTTTGGATAGATTCTCTCATCACTCTTCCCTCTGACACTGGGGTGTGTGCAGTACACTGCAGGCTAGGGTTTTACCTTGAGACGGTTCTGCAGTTAGTGGAGACTGTCTTTGGCGCCCCGCTGCGTGTCCCCAGCTGTTCTCCGTCCGCTTTGCTGGCAATGTCACAGTTCCGACAGCAGCTTATCTTCTCTCTGCTCGGCTGCACGTCCTCCCCCTTGTTCCTTCTACCATGCTGCTCTCTCTCTCTTCCTTCCTGCACATCCTCTTCCTGTTTCTCCCCCAGCCAATCAGGGCCTTCACCCTCTTCCTGTCAATCACTCCTGGGCACAAGTTTTCAGGAGCACAATTAACCCCTTGTAGCCCTGCGTTTTAAAAGCGTTTATGCACTCCTCTGTGCTGTTCAACAAAGCTTTGGGGTACCACATTCACCCCCGCTTTTTCAGGTGCGTGTCCTCACGCATTAAGACATAAAGGTGGTTGTTCTTTATCAACTCAAATCACACATCTACAACAGTTATAATGGCAAACATTTTCAATGACAGCAGTTTTAATATACATTATATACAACAGTTTCAGTAGATCTCTAATCCTGATACCGCCAATAGTAGCTCGAAAGGGTCAGTGGGCAGCTGAGGCAAAGTCCCTTCACCATCGTCTGGCTCTTCGTCCCAGTCATCCCTTGATGTGTCTTCTGGCCCTTGGTCTGGCCTTGGGCGGAGCTTGATATGGGTTCGGCCGTAATCACATACGGGTTCAACTTCCACTTGGGATCCAACTTACTCCGGGGTCGATTATTCTTCTTGAGGACGATGCTCCTTTCTGGCAGTCGACAGGCCTGCGCATCCCGGTCGTAGTCTTTCTTCTGCCGTTTGTAGAAGAACGGAGGAGGGCGCCTGCGCTGAACAGGTCTCTGCTGAGGGGACACTTCCTCTGCTGTCACTCCCTCGCTCACTTGCTCTGCACTTACTTCTCCACCAGATTCTGCAGCATTCTCTCCTCTTGGCCGGTAGAAATGTCTGCGGAACCTTCGTTGGTAGGGTGCAAATCTGCTTCCTTTTACTGGTACACCACCAGGGCCAGTCACGTTTGCTGCCTCGGCACCCTTCTCTCCCTCCACAACATCAAATTCCACAATCTCCCCATCTCCAACACTGCGCAGAAACTTCCGTGGGTTATTTCGCTTTATTGCTGTCTGGTGGACAAAGACATCTTCTTTGGTGTCATTTCTGTTGATGAAGCCATATCCATTCCGCACATTAAACCACTTGACAGTGCACAAAACCTTTACATGGGGACCAGAGGACTTTTGATGACCTTGTAGGAGCCGAACAGTATGTTGAAAGGCCTGATGACCAGGGGACGCCGTTTGGGTTAATTTACCCTTCAAAGTTGCAATCGCCATACATACTCGCGAGGTGGTTCCCACCTGCCTCGGACTGGTCTTTGTCTTTCGGGCCTCCACTCTAGTTCCCCGTAGGTGGGTGCCGGTGGCATCTCCATTTGGCGCATCTCTCGCTGGATTTCTACCATTCCGATGGCCAGCTCCTCCATTTGCTTTTTGAACGTTTGTATTGGGTCTTTGGTGGGATACTGACCGCTCTGTATTACCGATTCTTGGGCCTGTGTTGATTTTTCTGTGCTGCTTGCCATGGCTCCCCTCGAGCTTGCGCTTTTTCTGAAACCCACCAATTCTGGGTATTCTTCCTCCCTTCCCCATTGGTTACCGACAATGGCGATGGTGGTCTCTTTAGACTCTCGGAAGGTTTTGCCTGGCATCTGTGCTTTCATCAGTCGTAGCTGAATCTTAACGCTTTCTTGGGTGACTCCTTCAACGAACTGTACGGTCAGGGCTTCGTCTGCGTTTCGTACTTCCTCTTTGTCCACTGCCTGAATGGCTCTTAGCATCTCTTGTAGGCTCAGGGCATAGTCCCGCAGTGTCTCGTTCGGTTGTTGCTTGCGAGCATATAGTTTCATCTTCAGCTCCGGAAGAGTTCTTGTCTCAAACGTTGTGGAATTTTTTTTAAAACCTGTGCCGTTTCTTTCTTGTCGTCCATCGGCCATGAGATTACTTCTCTGAGTGCCGACCCTGTGAGTTGCCCTATTAAGATCTCCACTTTCTGCTGTCCATTCAACGGGTATAGCCGGAACATGGATGTTCCATATATGGGGGCCCAGGTTACCTGCTGTATTGCTGCTGGTGAATTGTAGACCTGAAACTGAAGACACATTTCTCCTTCTGCTCCGTTAAAGTAGAAAAAACTGTGTAAGGCCATTAACAAACACAAAACGTCTTGTTGTATGCCTTATATACACAAGTCTGCTTAGAAGTCCAGCAGGCACAGAGATTTACAGATCAAGGTGGTCATGTTTATGGAGGAGGACCATTTAAACAGAGGTTAGAAGTTGGTTGCTGAAGTATACTGATGCGCCTCATTTTACAGAGCAGTGTAGAAATGAGATTTGACTTTGTGGAGTGATATTACTGTGGTCAGGTAAAGAGGTGGGACATTTCTACTCTGTAAAAGGGCTTTAGTATTGCCTTCTAAACCGAGCCGTATTTTAGGAAATAAACAACAAGTTTATTTAATGAAAGAGGTGGTGTTAAAGCTGTAGGAGGTTGAACTTTGAATGTGATGTTTACACTTCTGCATAGTGAATCTTTTCACATTTTTCCAACCCTCCCCACACCTATCAGGACTACTAGTTTACTGAAGCATCTCCCAAGATCTCCCCGGCTTTGTAACAGTGATCAGTGTTTTGCCCGTCCCCCCTCTGACCTTGTTCTGTGGAGTCTCATTGACCACATGTTATGAACTACCCAGTGTCGCTGCTCATTACACTGGATGGGCATCAGGTGACCGTCATGCACAGATTAAACAACAGGTGGAATATCTGTGAGCCATTGATTTTCTGACTCTGTCTTAACAGTTTCTGTCCTTGTAGAAGGAGGTGAATAGATGAGATAGAGAACAAAATGTATAACAAAAAATTTGAGATATATTAAAACATAGATAGGGAAATAATTTTGGGTTCCTCTTTAATTCAAAGTCTTGGGGATTATTAAATATATATTTAATAATTAATATAATATTAAATATATATATATATATATGTAGATATATATTATATATATATATATATATATATATATATATAACACAGGTATATATATATATTAACACAGGTAATAGCTGTGACAACTAGTGTTAAGGTGACACTCCTATTTAAGTCAGATCACCATCCTTGTCGATATGACAGCAAAGTAATTTAACGCACTCCCCTCTATCTGGGTGGCTGCCGTCCTTATCACCTGCTGTTTGTTCACTCAGGATAATATGAAATCTGTAGAAAAATATAAAAGGTGCCTCCTTATTTATATACAGAAAATGTGTACCGTATATAAGATCATTGACAGCTCATCTGTAAACTGTGGATGTCCGATACTTCTCACATAGCACTCAGCTCCGTGTATCCAGGCACTTTTCTGGATCAAAAGAATGAAAGGATAAAAGAAAAAACAAAAGTGCAATATTGTTTTTCTAAAAAACATCTTTGCACAGACCACATACAATAGTGTTTTCGTAACAGAAAAGTTAATTTCGCAAATATTTATCAAATCAACCATGAAACTCCAACATGATAAATGTCCTGGGATGATAGATTAGGGCCAACTTCAGTGTTCTGACCAATCACCAGTGATGCAAAGATAAATTGCCTACATATAATTAGGCGCTTATCTCCTCTTTATGTCTAAATTCTCTCACATGTATTAATCAAACAAAAAACAATAATGGATGTACATATAACAGAAGGATAAAAGACTTAGCTGAGATTCTGGTACCATATCCTCCATTCTTATTCGGAAACTGTATGGTGACAGAAACCTCCTTACACTGCTTTATAAGAGACCTAAGGCTGATTTATACAATCCACGGTGTACTGTACTGCTTAGTGCATGTCAGGTGTGTTGTGGTGTTCTCTATTTTTAAAAATAGCTTGCACGATTCCCACAACATAATCTTGTGTTGTTTAGTCACTAACAAGGGATTTATTGGGCAGCACGGTGGCTTAGTGGTTAGCACTTCTGCCTCACAGTGCATGGGTCATGAGTTCAATTCCCGTGCATTGGGCTTATCTGTGTGGAGTTTGTATGTTCTCCCTGTGTTTGTGTGGGTTTCCACCAGGTGCTCCGTTTTATTCCGACACTTCAAAAACATACTGGTAGGTTAATTGGCTGCTATCAAAATTGACCCTAGTCTCTGTCTGTCTGTGCGTGTATATGTTAGGGAATTTAGACTGTAAGCTCCAATGTGGCAGGGACTGTTGTGAATGAGTTCTCTGTACAGCGCTGGGGAATCACTGGCGCTATAGAAATAAATGATGATGATGATTTATTGGAAAAATAAATATACATTTCGACTCCTGCGTGGGCAGTCCAAAATCAAGGAGAGATCTATACTTTTTTACATGGTAAAATGGTCTACCATGAAAAAGTTGATGCAGGAATAAACCTTGTGCAGTACCAAGAATGTGAACATTACCAGAGATTGTGACTTCCCAGAGATGTATGGGGGGAAAGGGGTATAGATTGGTCAATTTTAGGGTCCAGGTATGTGCTCATATCCCCACCTATTATAACACTGTATGGGAGTGTATGTGGAGACTAGTAGTATGGTAGATTGTCTGTATTTACCTACAAGAACTACAAAGCATCCTTGAAGATCAGATAACTAAATGTCTATTGCAAGGGGGACCCTGTTATGTAGTAATACAGCTGTGTCTCTACAATTAGTACTTGTCGTTGTGCAGAATGTGTGATAGGTCTTGCTTGAGAGGCCGGGGTGCTGTAAAGTCTGCCGCTTGGAACATTAGACTATCAGAGTTCTGGGGGTTTGAAATGCTGCATGGCCATGTATTTAGAGGGGAGTTGAGGCCTTTCACATTAAGTGGGATCAGTTTCATATTCGTGGTGGCTTGTTTTTCTTTATTTGCTTTTTATTTTTGTTTCTGGCTGGGCAACCTGCAGGGGATGGGAGTGGTAGGAAAGGGAAGTCAAAGCTTGGGTAAAGAGGGTAGGGTAGAACTATGTGTTTAGTTTCATCCAATTTTAGATGGATGGCCGTTTGAGAGTTGGGGTATATAGCCCGTAAATGAGGTGCGCAACATCTCATGGATATCCTTTGCGACTGGCGGTGTGCATGACGCCAAAGCATGGGCATTCCATGCATGTAATATAAAATGATTGGACAGACACTGACCGACTGAACATGAAACTCATAGATAGAAAGTTGAGTTCCTTAAACTTAAGAACAAGTACATTTCCTGGAGAAGTCTCAGATATTTATTTGATAACTAGCCTGAGATCTAAAAGATTTTATGTCGATCTTTGCTAAACAGATGAGCTAAAGTGTCAGTCATCCCTCTAAAGGGTCTATAGTGAGTCTCAGGCAACAGCAAAGAATTCCATTAGACTGGGGAACAAACTCCTAAATATAGGCTTGGCCCGAGGACTGTGTCACTATTAGGCAGAGCATCACGCATCACACTCTGTTAAAGGGAGGCTTATGGAAAGCAATTCTGTCCCAGTGGGATGTGCTCACTGCGTTTTTTAAGTGTAGAAGGCGCTAAGTCACTAGACATTCGTGACAGAGCATGTCAGAAACGTCTCTGATAGCTACCATGACTTTCTCCTTGGTTCAGAACTAATGAAAGTGAAGGACTTGTACCATGGGAGCTGGTCTCTAGCTGGCTTAGGGCATACCCAGTGTCCCCTACACTACTCCGGAACCTAGTGTCCTGCTAGACCTGGGCCGAACGCCCACTACCAACAATAAGGGCCTACTGCCCTGTTAACCATCGGACCTTCTTTCCCTCTAACCGCAAGCACCCAATGTCCTTGTTACACTAAAGGGCAGCCTCCCTGCTACTCTGGCAGGAGCCTATCGCTCCCCTCACTCAGAGGCGTGCGCCTCTCTACACTACTGTAACTCAAGGGCCTGGCGCCCTGCTACAACTCAAGGGCCTTCTGCCCTGCTACAACTCAGGGGCCTTGTGCCCTGCTCAACCTCAAGGGCCTTGTGCCCTCCTAAACCTCCAGGGCCTTGTTCCCTGCTACTACTGGCAATGGGGTCTTGTGCCCTCCCTAACTGGCTATGGGTGATTGCCCCCCCCCCTAAATGGCTATGGGGCCTTGTGCCTCCCTAAGTGGCTAACTATGGGGCCTTGCGCCCCCCTAACAGACTAACTATAGGCCATACAATAAATGCCTACAGTGGCCACCCCTAACTGTGGCACAGGCCTAGTGCCTGGAACGTGCTCAGGTGCCTTATGCCTGACCTAAATGAGGGTATGTAGTTACCTGCTCCGCGCAGGAAACTCTGATTGCCACATCAACTTTGGGTTCCAGCCGCCGGGGCCTCTTCTCCCGTTCAGCGATCTGCCACCCGCAGTCTTCGTGGCGGGAGCGCTCTTAACCATTACAAGGGCTTCCCGCCGATGCTCGATGCGTCGGCTCCTTTTACGGCGTCTTTGCGTGGCAGGGTAGCTCACAGCCCTTACAAGGGCTCCCTGACACTTTTGCCGGCGTCTCCGGCGCTGGACGTCCCACGACGTCCTCTTCTCTCTCTTTTGCCGGCGAACTCTGAAGATGGCGGTGCCCAGTGGCTTATTAAGCCGCAGGCGCGCCAACGTCCTTGGCCGTCGCTGCAAGCCCTGATTGGCTATCAACGGCGCCAAAAGTTCAAATGGCTCGCCCGTCCGGTTGGCCAGCAGCGAGAATTGATCCCTGATTGGCTCACTTGCCCGCTGCCTCCGGGACCTGTAAGAAAAGAGGAGGAATACTCACCATTGGAACGGTGAGTAGCTTCCGTCTTCCTTCTTCGCCCTCTTCACGGGCACAGCAGTTGCAGGGCCCTTCTCCACAGTCCTTCGCTCACACCCCTGTTATGCAGCAATATTAAAGTAATCAGAAATGTTCACTACTTTTAGTGGTACTGCAGAATCTAAAAAAAGTCTAATGATAAAATCAAGTCCCTATTAAAAAACTTCCCATGCTAAGGTGCGGGTTGGTAATTTTTTTATGGGGATTTTTCTTTTTCTTCCGATTTGCACTTTGGAAGGGGAAGACATGTTTTTTCTAACTAAAGTGCTGAGCAAGAGATTTGTGAAGTCTGGAATCTTGTATTCAATTAAAGTTTATTTCAAAATTGTTATGTCCAACTCCAGGCAAGGTAATAAAAAGTTCAAAGACCCGGAAGTGACACAGAATAAAAACCGCCCCAATGTTCCCTTACTCTCGTGGTGTATTAAAGACAAAAATAAGGCTAAAAAGAACAGCATTTTAGGAAAGAAACAGATATGTTTATTATATTGAAAGAAAAGAGGTATAATGAAATGCGCAGGAGGTTGGATTTTGATGTGATCATTACACTCTTCCAAAGTGCAGCTTTAAAGATTTTTCTGCCTCTCTGCAAATTGAGAGAAGCTTTCAGTTTAATACCACAGCCGTATTTCTCATGCAGTCCACAAGCAGCTTCACCTTGGCAGATATGATGTGGGCAAAAGCTTAGGAAAAATTGATGAATGAGCTCTAAGCTTAAATACGGTACTACTACTTATATCTCTAACTGGCTTTTCACAATACACGCTTTTCTTTCCAGATATTAAAACAATGCAAGACATTGTGCAAACGTTATAGCACTTATACACCCATTCATTTATATAAGCAGGAGCTCTCTGACTTAGGCTAGGTACACACTGAAGAATTTTCCAACCGACGTGTTATCTCAAACGATTGTACCTACGTCTGAAAGTCCGATCAGTCTGGTGATTCATGAATACACACTGACACGATTTACCTTCAGATCTGTGCTCTTCATCTGGTCCTTCATCTGGTCCTCTAGTCTACAAAGAATGACAGCACAATATTCATTCATTCATTCTTGTCACATTGATTAAAACAGCCTTGTTATAGCTATCCACATGTCCTAACAAATTTCGTTTCTGTGACTCTGAAACAAAACATTCTGTCTCAGAATGAACAAATTAATTATTTCTTCTACAGCACTCTTTACATTTATTCACTGTGACATCCATTGCTAGCATTAGCTGAAAAGAGCCAGACTGTAAATTCTATGGAGATTGTGAGCATGAGTGCATACACACTACATGAGCGGTCTGGGATTGGTTGGAAAATATTAAACTGTACGACCAACCAAATGAGCCGACAATAGACACTTTGTAACGACTTTCGACCATCGTGTCACTATATACACTGACCTGACTTCCGACTGAACGGTCATATGTCGGCTGATTTGCCCGATTATTGGACGAAAACGCTCCAGTGTGTACTGAGCCTTACAAGTATTATTTTTATTGTAATATTCTTTTTATTGATTTTTAATAAATACTGCAGGTGAATTAGCGCTTCCCTATTTTTCTATATATTACAAGTATTAGACAGAAAAGGCATAAGTGACCCATGCATTAATTAAGCAAGTACCATTATGGTCACGTATAAAATTGCTGGACTGCCCTGGATGTCCATAATTAGGGCCTTAGTAGAAGGTGTTTCAATGACCAAAACAGCTCAACTAATTAATGTTTAACGAGTAACGAGGAAATACATCAACAAAGAGCAACAGTGGACAAAGCACATATTCCAGGATTGTTGTATCCATGCATTAATTAGGAGTGCAAGGCAAAACAGGCAACTGCACGTTTCAAGCTCAGGCGGGAGCAGCCAGTTTAATCAAAACAAGAACTTCAGAGAGCAGAACATTGGTCAGGTTGTAGTACAGTTGTTACTTAATCCACATTTGCCAGTTTAGGGGTTAAAAGTGCACAGGCAATGAACTACCAAGCAGTGGAGAAAGGGGATATGGGGAAAAGAATCATCTTTCAATATACAGCCCTAAGTGATTGTTTCCAAGACTGAACGGTTCTGGTGCTCCTATAATGTTTTGGGACACATTTATCACACTTTATCACACTCAATGTTGATGGTCTCACTTTGGTTAAGAAGACTGATTTCAGATAAAGTCCCCTTTATCCATAATGCTTATTTTCCTGTTTCGAAAAATGAGGACCCGAATGGGTATGAATTCTTTTAAACCGTGTCGGACTGGGGCATGAAGGGCCCACCAGAGGGAGTGTGGCCAACCACTAAAGAGGCATAACCAAACCACTAGAGGGGGTGTGGTAAACCCACGAAGGACAGCCAGCACCATAGTGTAGTATATAAAGAATACAGTGTGTACATAAAGAGTACACACTCTTGGCCTGCCCCTTAGATTGGGCAGAACAGTCACCAAAAATCAGGATTTTCCCACTAAAATCAGAACATTTGACAGACTCTCCTGCTCTCTCCTACCTGTTCTTGTCACTTTCACTACCTGTGGCTGCAGGTTTCTTTAGTTGCGGCTTGTCTGGATCCTGGAATGTTGGGGGCCCTATTTGGGAAAAAAATGAGTACATTTAGAAAATTCCAACCAGCCCCGGCGTTAAATCAATAGGACCCACAATTCATACTCAGGCCTTCCTCCAGTCCCAACATTAAAATAATAGTATTCCCATTTAATAAATGGATCTATATCTCTCCAACCAAACCCAACATTAAAGTAATTCTATTCCCATTTAATAAATAAACCCATTTCCCTCCCTCCAAACAGCCCCAGCAATAAATAAATTAATATACTCACTATTAAATTAAATAGCCCCACCATCACCCCACAAACAAACGAGTACCACCTACCTCTCACACATACACGCATTACATTGCTACAAGCCCCCTGTGCCATCACACACACACACATTACATTGCCACAAGCCCCCTGTGCCATCACACACACACACATTACATTGCCACAAGCCCCCTGTGCCATCACACACACACACATTACATTGCCACAAGCCCCCTGTGCCATCACACAAACACACACACACACACATTACATTGCCACAAGCCCCCTGTGCCATCACACACACACACACACACACACACACACATTACATCGCCACAAGCCCCCTGTGCCATTGCACACACATTACATTGCCACAAGCCCTCAGGTGTTGTGAAACTACAAGTCCCAGCGTACCCTTCCAGCAATAAGCTGCTATATATTGGCAAATCATGCTGGGACTTGTAGTTTCACAACACCTGGAGTGTCAGAGGTTAGCCAACACTGGAATAGATACACTAGTGTGGTACCAGCAATGTATGTTGCAGCTAACATTTTTATTTTTAAAATAAATGTAATAAATACAACTGACAGCAAAATGTTTCCATGTCTACACGCACAGGCCACACACTGATCTAAGTGTTCATTACAACCCCTATTGTCACTGTAGAATAATATACCAGATCTGTATGGAAAGTGGTATGCAGAGAAATATTGGCCAGTTGATAAGATAACAATACTACAACTTAATTTCAGTGGTGTAGTTCCTCTTTAGATGTTAAAGATACAGGAAAGAATAGTGTAGTAGATAATTTTTATATGAGATGGAGCAATTGGTTTGATAAAACAATGTACTAGCCCTATAGACCCACGGTGGATGGAATGTGAAGAAGCTAATCGTCAAAGATTAAGAAACGTGACAGTCGCCTTATAAATGGAGGTTACAGGCACTGTCCCCTCATAGGTCAGAGCGTGGGAAAACCACTCTGTATTGGTGGCGCATATCCACAATTAATGAACTACATTGAAACATGGTATCAGTCTATTGCGCTGCGGTATCCTGCTAATGCGATTGACCTTGGAATTCCCTTTACGACTGCATGATAAAACTGGATATATTTTGAGCATTAGTCATATTGGTTTAAGCTGGTGCTGGTCTAGTCCCCCTCATACATTTTAGCATTGATTGATTTGCCTATATTTATTTTAAATCCTGCTTAGTTAGTCCTACACAAACTATTATTTTCCATAATACAAATTGCCTATATTCCACATCTCCCAATTTTTATTTAATTCAGTACTGTAATTACTCCCCTTTGAAAGTGCGGTTGAAATTCTCAATACCACCTCGCGGCACCAGGGGGCGTTGAGGGCCCCCTCTTACTGGTTGTGATAATTACAGTTATGGCTGGAGCTAATGGATGCTGTTTTCTTTGCTACCTTTCAAAAGATGGATTGTAAAATAAAGCTGTGACCTCTTTTTTACCAAACAAATCTCATGTTTTTATTTCAAGGAAAAGGGGATGGGTAGCCAGAAAGGTGGGCATCTGCCATTAGGCAGTTTAGAAAGATATAAGTGGGGAAAATAATAATATGACATATATCTACAGTATAATGGGTGTGTTGCCCACAGCAACCAATCAGACTCTATCGCTCATGTTCTAGAATATACTAGATAAATGATAGAATCTGGTTGCTATAGACAACATCTCCACTTTTCCTTTTTAGAAGGTTCGATACGTCTACCCCCCAGTCTTTAGTTTTCAGGGCCTTCGTTTTCAAAATATAATTTTATGTAAATGCATTTGTGTGAACGTAAATATCTTGGAAAACCTGCAAAGTGTTTCTTTTTAATTTGCAATATTAATTTGCAATATTTTGGACAATGTCTTGTGACAGTCCACATGTCCCTATTTTTAGTACTACATGTGAACACTTGTAATTCAATGGTTCGAATAGTTGCAACTGTAACATTTGGCTCTATCTTCAGCAAAAGTGGGTGATAGGTCTTCCCGTACCTCACAGCAGCAGAAGAGGGGGCGTGGTCACATCACGAAGGGGAATGGTCGCATCATGAAGGGATGTGGTCATAGCGCGACAGGGGGTGGTCACAGCGCGACATTGGGTGGTCACGTCCCCCAGAGGGCTTCCTAGCACTGTAAAGCACTAGACTGCCCCTTACATACCTCTCTTCCTCCGCTATTCCCATCCGCAGGACTAACATGTAACCGGGAGAAGCAAAACCATAAAATCGGGTCTGTTCCATTGAAATCAGAACAGATGGGAGGTGCTGGGACGTAGTCATAGGGAGGATACGTCTAAATGGGGTCAATTTGAATGCTACAGTTGACAGCGAAGGAGAGAATATGTAAGTATTGTTCAGACGTAGTGAAAGGACAAATGTGGAGTATATTATCGTGGTTAGTCTCTGCCATGGATGAGGAAAGTCCTAACATGGCCAATGTACTGAAATATATATATATTTTTTTTATCTTAGATGACCAGCAGAGCTTGGCAAAAAGTAGGGATTACAGCTATTTTATACAAGTAATCACAGTACTCATATATTATGTTTGTATATCTTGTTTATGTTTGGTATGTGGAAGTAATTATTTTTGGTACTGTGTAATTTGTTACTTTTTATTTAGCATATTTCACTATATAACCAGGACTTACCAACCTATTTTGTAAAAGTACAAGTCCCAGCATGCCTTGTCAGCTATCCCAATTTTTACAGGTCAGTCCATTTTTTTCCACCCAAAATCTTAATGTCACAATTATTTTTAATACTTCGGACTACTGGCATCCCCAAATAAATTGCATAAGTGCGAATAGGTTTCTATAACTGTTTTACCTTATTTGGGACCTAAAAGGTAATAAGGAGCGGATTTTATGACCCCAAGTAAACTTCAGGTCCCATTGGTGCCCTAATAATGACTCAGAAGACACTGGCAGATAATAATACATTTAGTTTCCAAGGTCAGTACAAAGTTTTAAACATTTCTCCCTATGTCCCTAATTTTCGGTATTGACAATCGGCACAATAAGTAGTAGGTATCTGTGACATTTTAACCCCTAGGATGAGCCAATTGTGGCTTGTCACCAGGGTCTATTTATCCAATAGGCTGACTAGGTTGCAGCCTAGGGCATAGGGCTTTTGGGTGGACGTAAAATCTTCGGAGGTGCAAAATTGTGACTACAAACTGTCCACTGAAATTAATTTTAAAATACGAGAGAATGTTTGTTCCCCGAAGTAAAAATAAAACATAAAAGACAAATGTAGTCAGGTTTTAATCTTGACATGCTCTCACGTTAAAGGCTAAAGACGATGAGTCCTCCTTGGGTGGGCGCTTGAGGATAAGCAAGTAGGAGAGACAAGGATAGCGCAGGCATGACAGCTCCCTTTTCATCTCCACCCCAGGGCCATCTTAACAACATTATGGGCCCCCGGGCAAAACAGTGCACCGGGGCCCCTATATATATATATATATATATATATATATATATATATAGATATAGATGTATAGAGATATAGATATGGATATATAGAGATAGATAGATGTACTTGCTCAGTGACCCTTGAAGGTTTTTTTTTTGCAGGTTTTTTCTTTTGCAGGATTATTTATTCTAATTAAGAGCCCTGCCTATGGGGCCCCCTTGCTCATGGGACCCCCGGGCAACTGCCCATCGTGCCCAATGGAAAAGATGGCCCTGCTCCACCCTCAGTAGCGCTTGTTCGTACCTCCATTCTGATTTCAGTAAAAATAATATGAGTGACAAAGGTTGCCGTGACCCTTTTAAAAAGTGAAAACACAGGAACATAAACATTGGTAGGGGGGTGTTGAAGGAAGTCGGATTTTAAATTAAGGACAAGTTGGTTTTGAGGGGGCGCTACGAGCGTATTAGTCTATAGTGGCCACAACCCTTAATAAGGCTCTGCTCACAAATTCACGTGATTCCTCATAAATATAGGTGCATTTGTGGAAAAATTATGTGTGTGATGTCACAAAACAGCACTTGCACTGTGCATATTTCCACGGTCATAAATTAATTTCTCAGGCAGAACAATAGGCAAACTATCATAAGGTGCAGATGCTAGCTAAAAACAAGATAGAAGAATTACATTTCCCTCTTGGGGTAGGTCTCGGAACTGCAAGTAATATTTATCCACGCTAATACAACATAACCAAATATACTGCAGTTTTACATTGGTATCCTTTTAAGATGTGTGCATTTTGTTTAAAATAAAAAGCAAACGATTTTTAGCATAGCAATATAAGTTTTTTTTTGTAAAATGCTATTTTGAGGACAGATATATCCTGTAAAGGAATTTATGCTCATGGTTGGTTTTGTGTGAGTATTGCCTTAGGATGATTGTAGAATGTAAAATGTAAATCAAGAAAGTTTTGGCATTCCCTCAGTTTTGGTTCCCTCTAGTGGACAAGCTATATTACTGCAAACCCATATGGTGAAAGAAAGAAAGAGCTGCTGAACAGGCTATAATTATCCAGCTATACTGGAAGGCTCTTGATGTTGGCCATGTGGAATATCTGAGTAATGTCTGGTGTATGAGGCAGTGGCCAACCAGCTGAGCTATTGTAACCCTCTGTTACCTCCAGATCAAACACAGCTCTGGTCACCAGGGTAGAGAAGCGAAGCTGTTACCTCTCAGTTCCTGCACAAAATTACTGCAACAGGTCATATAATGTGTTTGAGCAAATTTTAAAAGCAGAATAAATCTGGAACTTTGTGTATTGTTTTGTGAATACCGCAGTTTATCTTTCTGTCCTGAAAAATGTTTATTTTATTTCCATTAGTACAAATCCATGGTCCTTTGTCAGACAACTGCTACCATTGTGTGGGGTCTATTTACTAACCTGCAATGAGCAAAACATTTGCCAGAGAATGGCCATCACAGCTGATCTTTTAATTTTTTAAGGGATTAAAGCAGGAGAAATCTCTGATTAACCTGCTAACGCCGGTCCCTGCAGTACCCATAGACTTCTATGGGAACTACAAAATGATCCAGATTTAACGAAAGATGTACAGAGGAGCAATGTGTTTACCATTTTCTGCCGTGCTTTCCTACATCTTACTATTTATTGTTTTACTCATCCAAATACAGCTTGTCCCTCTGCGCTGAACAACTTCTGTTATGTCTGCATTACAACAGTTCTCTTATGCAGTCCAGAGCACCTGATTGTATGGGGGGGGGGAGGGGGGCACCAAAATGACATCCAGTAACATGATGTAATAGATACTAGAATGCACAATGAAGCGTTACTACTATTCTAGAATTTATTACAATATATATATACTGTACCTCTCTCTCTATATCAGGGGGCTGGTCTCATAGTGGGCTACCTTGGGCTGCGTCACTGGGCCACCGGCATTTTTTCCCTTTTAAAATAGACTGCTGAATCGAATCTTGCCCCCTGGGCCAAAATTTGCCAACCCTCTCCTGCTCTATATTGTATATGTTTCCTATCTAGCACTGGGATTAGGATTTGTGGAGGGGGTATACTGCCTGATATTTTATTATTTATTTTATGCAATGTGCATGGGAAATACTTTGACTCATTAAACACATATGGTGAGACCTGATCTCTGCCAGTTCTGAGCTGGTGCATTATTCCAATTCTTTTTTGGAGGGGGAATAATCGTGTGCGGCAAAGAACGCCCCTTCAATGTTCCTGCTCCACCCCTTTCCCTTTGCAAAATGGAATCTTGTTCTGAACTTCCCCACAAAACAAGCGACATGGAAGTGTCTACTAAATTCTGCGCTTGGAGCAGATTTACTCCTCCCCACTACCTGTGTAAGCCCCTGCTCCTCTGCAGCTTTGGTCCAAACACCTAAGCAGTTTGACAGAAATACATGATCACTTGGTGAAATCAAGGTGCATTATGGGTACAGAGTTGCACTTTTTCCTTCATAAGTAGTCTCCACCATCTTTAATTGGCACCAGTCTTATCCTGCTCATCATTTACAAAAATGAACCAGGCCAATAACAAATAGCCTTTCATCCAAAAGCTACAGCTGCACTTTCACATGCGACAGAACACATGTCCACTCTCATTTATCAGCCACTAGAGATCAATACAACACCTTGCATGCAGATGATGACTGATTTGCAGCAGAGATGATGTTGTAATTTTAGTTGTCCCACGGGAGGGAGAGCAAACATGTAAGGTGGAATTCTGTAGCAATAGTTTAAAAGAGGCATTAAAACAATTCCAGGGACAGTTCCAGGTTTTAAATATTTGTCCCTGGCAAAGTCCCAATTTTAAATATTGTCCTAAATTACACATGACATGTTCACATAAGGATAAATGTTTTTTTTTTAACTTAAGATAACATTTTATTTTACTGTACATGTGCAGAGAGTTACCATAATCTAATGTAGTCAACTAGAAATTGCCTTGTATGTGTTTTTTTGTTATTTTAATTAAAGTTTGGGATATATTTAAAAATTTCCCTCACTTTCACAATTTTCCACCAATTTTTCTTCAATATATAACAGACCTTGCAATGTGCCCGTGTACCTGATGGACCCTGATGGTTCTCATATGCAATTGAATATTTGGTTGTCATCAGTATTCTTTGAAGTTGCTTCTTTGAAGTCGTTCTGCTGATGACTTACTTAAAAACAAAAAAAAAGTAGATCCTATGTACCTGGCCTGAAGCCAGATGTCTCATTAACCCGTATCTACCATTCATATGGACATTAGGAACTAGATACATGTACATCAAAGCAAGTAGTATTACCAGCCCTTTTGTACTCCTTTTGGGGATGGCTGATAACTGATGTTGTAGTCTGATATGGGGCTCTTTGCTAACTGCACATTCAACATCCCTCTTCCGCCAGCAAACTCACACATGCTATAGGCCACAACAAGCTCACCTCGGATACTTGGATATGTCCTGGTTGGCATGATTTCATACAAATCTGAGTGAAAGTCCAAGGTTGTGGAAAGAAGAACCACACCTCAAGACCCTGCAAGGCCGAGACTTTATAACCTTCTTAATTTCTCCTATCCCTCAGTGATTCCCCCTCCTCTTGTCCGACAGAACCTGAGTCTCTATTGGTTGGCAGAACTGAAGTGAGTACTAAGCAGAGAGAGTCATGTGACTGGCAGCCAGACTCTCTGCTTCATGAACTAAAGGATAACTCCAGCCAAAAACTATTATCTAGCAGACGATGGGGATCATAGAGGACTAGTTACATGTACAGACTTTTCATTTTACACCATAATCTGTCATTGTCCTCCACCAGGTAGGAGCCAATAACAGCCCATCTCCCCTCTTCATTGACAACCAGCTCACCTGTTTCAAATAAGTTAGAGTGTTGATCTCAGGTAGGTGACACTCAGACACTTCAGCCCCTGCAACTATTTCTATCCCTCCTCTTGCAGCCAATGGATGTGGACAGCGGATCCTGTTTCCGTGTTCCTGATACCAGCACAAAGTGTGATCACATGTAAAGCAGTACAGGACACTATGGGGGATGAGGTTTAGTCATCCTGCATCCAGCAGTGATGTCTGTCTAGCCAGTAGTTTGAATCTGTTAACCTGCAGCGGGGATGTCAGGATGACAAGAGGAGACAAAAGGTTTTTCATCAAATATAATGATTATATTTATTTTACCATTATTATTTATATCTTTCATTTACAAAGCACCAGTAGAAGATATTATTCTCACAGATACAGGGAACTAGAGTGCAAGTATAAAAGGTCAAGTTTGCCCAATACTGTATTCCAACAGGTTACTTTAACCTGCTAAGTTCCCTGACAATGCTTTCAGTTCCTTTAGTGCCACAACTGTTTTCCCCTGGATGCTGTACCCCCACTCATACCACATCACACAGTTCCTCTATGTATGATCCCCATAGGAGAGTTGTAATGTCATTCCCATTAAATATACATTTGATGGATGGACTAATGAGCCCTGAAAGGGGATAAGTTGGTAATTCCCAGTCCTGGATGCCCCTAACTCACAGGCCAACAACCCATTGTGTGAGTACAGCTTCTCCATTGTTCCCTGGTGTCCAGTTCAGAGTCCTCTCCTTGAGCAGGGGAAGGGTGGGAAAATGTAAGGAAGCAAAAGGACTGTTAAAAGGAGGACACCAATTTACTGCTAGGTCTGGGAATCAAGGCTCCTAATTAGCCAGACTGCATCTTTGGAATTGGGAACTACTGATGGGCTAGTGAGAGTCCAGGGTCCTAGAGCTTGGATAAGTCTATGCTGTGTGGTAGTAGACGGGATGTTAAACCCTAAACCTCAGTTGGCTGGATTCCTGGCCTAGCAGAATAGGGTCTGCAGTCCCTGTCTTACTGGATTTCCTCTGAATACTGCCTGTAGACTTTGCTTACTTGGACTAGAGTAAGAATTTGGGATTTTTACAGGGGAACATACTGGATGTTGTATCGATTACATGTAAGGAGGTCCATACATGAGGTTTTTGACCCTGTAGGCAAAATGCTGAGGGTACAGCAAAGTGTGGGGGTTTGGTAATGTGCAACAGAGCACATAGAACTTGTAGGCACTGACTGGGCAGCACTTAGCGTGCACTAAGGTACATAAAGGTGTTAGCACTGGTTGGACAGTACGTAATGTCAATAAGGTACACGGAGGTGTTAGCACTGCCTGGGTGTTGGGTGTTGACGAAGGTGTTTGAACAGCACATAACATCACGTAACTGGCAATAAAGTACACAGATGTGTTGTCACTGTTTGAACAGCTTATAGCATGCAATACGGTAAATGGAAGTATCAGCACTGGTTTAAATAGCATGTAGTGTGTAATGATGTACACGTATGTGTTGGCACTGTTTGAACAGTGCATAGTGTGCAATAAGGTACACAGTTGTTTGGCGCTGATTTAAAAAACACATATCGTGTAATGAGGTGCACAAAGTGTTGGCACTATTTGAACAGTGCGTAGCGTACATGGAGTTGTTGGCACTGGTAAGGCAGTAAACAAATGGATACAACAGAGTATATCGCAGTGACCCTGTTGAACAGAGAGAGATGGCAAATGTAGCAGACTACACACACACAGATGACAATACCTAGAAAACGGGGTTGGCAGAACCAAATACACCGGTGCGTACCTTAAGACCCCCACCGGACTGCACCAGGGATGCCAGCAAGAGGATATGGACTTTGATCAGTGTAGTTGGTTCCCTCCATGAAAGCAGCAGAGTACTTAGCTGATATGAGGATTCCATCTCTTGTGCCAAAAACACAGGAGATGGGAATGCAGGTATGGGTGTACTGCTGTCGGGGAGACTGGACACAGGAGTTGCAGAAACACGAATAGATGCTACATTTCCTAGTACAGTCCTGGAGCGGGAGTGTGGATGTTGAACATAATTGATACTCAGGCACTGAGGAGTGCACTGAGCAGGTTCTTCTAGTGGTTGCTTGATTGGTGATTCCTTGCATGCATCATCAGTACTGAAGGTTAATAATAACATGTGTGTTTGCTTGTTTGTTGATAAATATCTTCAACAGCCCTGCACCGATTGGGAGGAAACCAATGCGAGGTGGTCCCAGTCGGATCTCCTGTTGGTGTATGTTGGGCAGAACTTTGCCCTGGTGAGCCTGTCCTGAACCTTCCACTGGATGGATTTGGTTTGCTTGTTTGTCCGGTTATGCATTCGGACACCTTTGCATCGATTGGGATGAAACCAATGGGAGCTGGTCCAGTTGGATCCTGGCCAGGTTTTAGGGTCCTGGTGGGACCTCCCGTTGGTGCACACTATGCAGAACTTTGACCCAGGAAGCATGTTCTGAGCCTTTCAGTGGATGGATTTGAATGGCATCTTATATAATATTCATTGGTTTGTTTGTTTATTTCTTTGTCTGTCCGGTTATGCATTCGGACACTCCTGCACCAATTGGGATGAAAGCAAGGCAAGGTGGTCCAGTTGGATCCTGGCCAGGTTTCAGGTGGGATAGGGTCCCTGTCAGACTGCCCGTTGATGTACCCTGGCTAGAACTTTGACCCAGGGAGCCTGTTCTGAGCCTTCCACTGGATGGAATTGGATGATATTTAATATAAAAACAAAAACGACACTGGGCCGCCCCCTCATGGGTGTGTTGGAAAAGCTGCTAATTATTTTTAATATGTTGACAGTTACATCCAACTCATTGATAACTTAATAATTAAAACCTAAATATATATATGCTACTGTACTCAGTACTGTCTGTTTCATAAGTCACTGGAAGGGATTATAATCATCATTTAGATTGCTCTAATTTACATGATGAAACTACCAAACTATGTATATAATTGTAAGAAATGTGAGGATTCAGCTACTGTATGACCCACTTGTTTTGTTCCTACTTATATTCTTTCCACTGAGTCACCGTCTGCCCTTATGATTTGGTACTGAACACCATGCAGTTTGAGGTTAGTGAAAGGCCTGGATGTTGGACACATTTATGACAGAAGGACTTTGATGACATTGCAATAACAACAAAGACAGACCCTTTTTTGATATGGAAGATGTATACTTTAAAGGCTCAGTAATAAAAAGTTATGGAATACTAGTGCAATCATTTTTATTTATACCATATATACAATTAAAGATAATTTTCCGTGCAGATATTTGCAGCTTTAGTGGGTTATAACATTTTATGGAAGATTAGAGTCCACACTTCCCTCTCCTTCTCTAAAAAGAAAACAAATTCAGGTCATTTATGTTGGACATTTAATTTGGTGAACTGACATTGATTAGGGCAAATGAGCATTGATATGGTAATTATACTAACGTCTAGTGTTCTGGTGGGCAGGATGGGGATACAATCAAAAAGCAATACATAAACAAATTAATTTATCATTAAAGACTTGTACAAACGCGGGTTGAAAAACAACATAAGTTAAAAGCGCAGTGAAAACCTTGTACTTTCATGAGCACTTCAATAGAACTCCAAATGAGAGTGGCTATAAGCATGTTCGCTCTACTTAATGAACAAGGTGGACAATAACAAAATATACTACATATATATACAGGTCCGGTGCTAGGGTCCTTGGCGACCTAGGCACACTTTAAAATCGGCACCCCCCCCCCCCCCCCCGCAGGCACACTTTAAAAACCGGTGCCCCCCTTCCCCCCCCCCCCCCCCCACCGCAGGCACACTTTAAAAATTGCCCCCCCCTCCCCCTCGCCACAGGCACACTTTAAAAATCGGCACCCGGAACACTGTCAAAATCGGCGCCCTCCTCCCCACGTCTTTCCTTACCTTGCCTCCATAAAGCTGCTCCTTTCTGCTTCGTCTCCTCCCCTCCACTCACTGACACTGTCGGGCCGTGATGATGATGTCACGCCCGACAGTCAGTAAGTGGAGGGGAGGAGACGAAGCAGAGAGGCGGCGGTGGTGATCCATAGCCCTTTCCCCCTGCCCCGTGGATTTATCTGAACGCTGTGCGGCGGCCGTGGAAGGTATGGTCAGCGGTCGCCGCACAGTTTTAAAGTAATTTTATTTCTGAGGCGCCCTCCAGAGCCCGGCGCTCTAGGCAACTGCCTAAACTTGCCTAATGGGAGCGCCGGGCCTGTATGTATATATATATATATATATATATATATATATATTTATATATAAAAAGCACCAGCCGTACAGAGCATTCATAGAGGTAGCGGCTTGTTATCTTATCTTTTGGTACGCATAATTAGAGATGGCTGGGTATATACGGGATTTACTTGTCTGGCAATACTGCACTATTTTGGTTTTCTTTCTCCTCTCTATGAGTATACAAGACTATGGGGGGGGGGGTAAATGTATCAAGCTGAGAGTTTTCCGGCGGGTTTGAAAAAAATCAGATTCTAGCTATCATTTATTTAGTACTTTCTACAAAATGACAGCTAGAATCTGATTGGTTGCTATAGGCAACATCGCCACATTTCAAACCCGCCGGAAAACTCTCAGCTTGATACATTTACCCCTAGAGTGAAACTACATGGTAGAAGTGAAGTAATATTTGGTGCCCTTTCACCTCTTTTTTGTTTCTTAGAATTTGTCATATTGACATTACCACCTGAAGTGTGAAGGGAGGATGCCACCATGCATGAAGGAGGTGTTCTGGTGTCAACGAACCGTGAATTATCGTCTAGACAATCTTGAACTGACTGACATTGGCATATATATAAATATTAGAAGTGCTGGTTTCCCTTATAACTAGAGATGAGCGCACTCGGATTTCGTGAATCCGAGCCCACCCGAACGTTTCTGATCCGAGTCGGATCCGAGACAGATCCGGGCAGGGCCGGACTGGGACTAAAAATCAGCCCTGGCATTTAAAAACACACAGGCCCACCTGCTGTTGACTCCATGCGCGATATTGTTGCACGCTGAAGTGGCGTTGCTGTGTATCACACTTTGTCTTCTGCCCACCCTGATCAAATGTCTTGTTGTGCAAATCAGTTTGCTTGAATAACAAAAGCATACCGTTCCGACTGTGTGCGAAAAATAAAACGACTACAGTAAACCCAGGGCCTGAGTAAGGGTTTCGGTCACCGTAAGCAAATACACCAACAGCGCCTCCCAACCCCCGTTCCACCCAATGTATAGAAATACTACTAAATATAAATATTCCGAAATATTCTTCAGCATTCAAATTTAGATTGATTGCGCCGTTGTCTCTTACCTGTTCTTGCTCTTCTCTCTTGCTGCTTTGTTGTCTTCTCGCTGGCTTCTGGAAATTTGGAGTCCTGTATTGAAAATGCAAAAATTTTACTATATTGCAAAATGTTAACAAACCCTTAATGATTAGGCTCTTTAATTAAAAAAAAACCACTCCATTATGGACAGATAACACTACCCCATTGTACAGGCATATATAAGCAATATCTGAACATTTGTGGTCAATAAAATATTTACCTCTACCAACCACATCTAATATTCTAGTGATAGCTGAGACCAGAGAGCAGCCATGTAACTACCACACAAAACAGATATCATGCCCCCCAAAGCTGCTCTATTTTTTAAATACCACGCAGGACATTTTATAAACCCTGTAGACATATTCAGCCCCTCTCCCCCCCCTGCAGACATTTTCAGTCCATCTTCCGCCCCCCTGCAGACATTTTCAGCCCCTCTTCCTCCCCCCTGCAGACATTTTCAGCCCCTCTCCCCTCCCTGCAGACATTTTCAGCCCCTCTTTTCCCCCCATGCAGACATTTTCAGCCCCTCTTTCCCCCCCATGCAGATATTTTCAGCCCCTCTTTTCCCCCCATGCAGACATTTTCAGCCCCTCTTTCCCCCCCATGCAGACATTTTCAGCCCCTCTTTTCCCCCTCATGCAGATATTTTCAGCCCCTCTTTCCCACCCATGCAGACATTTTCAGCCCCTCTTTCCCCCTCCTGCAGACATTTTCAGCCCCTCTTCCCTCCCCGCACGCATTTTTGTGTCCCGTCTCTTCCCCCCATGCGTACATTTTCGGGGTCCTCTCTCCCTCCCTCGGGGACATTTTCAGGTCCTCTCTTTCCACCCCTGTGCACATTTTCAGGTCCTCTCACCCCCCCTGCACACATTTTCGGGTCCTCTCACCCCCCCCTGCACACATTTTTGGGTCCTCTCACACCCCCCCGCACACATTTTTGGGTCCTCTCTTCCCCCCCTTCCTGCACACATTTTCGGATCCTCTCTTCCTCCCCCCCCCCACATTTTCGGGTCCCCTCTCCCCCCTTCCTGCAAACATTTTTGGGTCCTCTCCCCCCGGGAGCACCATTTTCCCTGTGAAAAGAAAGAATACACTTTTTCGGGTCCTCTCACCCCCCCCCCCCCACACACACATTTTCAGGTCCTCTCACCCCCCCCCTTCCTGCACACATTTTCGGGTCCTCTCTTCCCCCCCCTTCCTGCACACATTTTCGGGTCCTCTCTCCCCCCCCCCCCACCTGCGCACATTTTCGGGTCTTCTCTCCCCCCTTCCTGCACACATTTTCGGGTCATCTCCCCCGGGAGCACCATTTTCCCTGTGAAAAGAAAGAATACACTTACCTCAGCAGCCTCCGGGAATCTACTGTGCGCCCTCCACAGTCAATCCTACGCGCCCGCGCGATGTGACGTCTGACGTCACGCGCGGCCGCGTAGGACTGACTGTGGAGGGCGCACAGTGGATTCCCGGAGGCTGCTGAGGTAAGTGTATTTTTTATAAAAGCGCTGCAGCAGGGCCGGCCCACAGAGCCGTCATGACGTGTGACGTCATGGCGGCTCAAAATATAAATTTTATTTAATTTAATTGTATTTAATTTAAACGGGGATCGTAGGGAGCCGGACCGGCCCACACTGCCATCGGCCCTTCTGGCATTTGCCAGAAGTGCCAGATGGCCAGTCCGGCCCTGGATCCGGGTATTGGCGCCAAATGAAAACTTGAAACCGAGGCTCGGAGTCATAATCCCGCTGTCGGATCCTGCGATACTCGGAACCTATAAATTCCCCGCTAGTCACCGCCATCTTCACTCGGGCATTGATCAGGGTAGAGGGAGGGTGTGTTAGGTGGTCCTCTGTCCTGGTAGATCTCGTGCTGTGCTGTTTAGTTCTGTGCTGTGCTGTGCTGTGCTGTGTTCTGCAGTATCAGTCCAGTGGTGCTGTGTGCTGTGCTCTGTCAATTTTGAGTTCAGTGGTGCTGCTGGGTCCTGTGCTGTGTCCTGTTCAGTCCAGTGGTCCTGTGTCCTGTGCTCTGTGCTTCTAAGGGCATAGTTCTTATTTCCCCAATATTCCCAAGTGTTTAAAAAATTAAAAAAAAGTTATAAAAAAAATAATACAAAAAACTAATTAATTTTTTTTTTAATTACAACAAAATTTGCAAAACCAATCCTGCAGTATAAGCCCATTGGTACTGCAATATTACCAAGTTCACACATTCAGCAGTAAAAGTCGAGTGGTACTGCAATATTAGAAAGTTCACACATTCAGCAGTATCAGTCCAGTGGTGCTGTGTGCTGTGCTCTGTCAATTTTGAGTTCAGTGGTGCTGCTGGGTCCTGTGCTGTGTCCTGTTCAGTCCAGTGGTGCTGTGTCCTGTGCTCTGTGCTTCTAAGGGCATAGTTATTTCCCCATTATTCCCAAGTGTTTAAAAAATTAAAAAAAAGTTATAAAAAAAAATACAAAAAAATAATTTAAAAAAAAATTAATTACAACAAAATTTGCAAAACCAATCCTGCAGTATAAGCCCATTGGTACTGCAATATTACCAAGTTCACACATTCAGCAGTATAAGTCCAGTGGTACTGATATATTACAAAGTTCACTGATTCAGCAGTATAAGTCCAGTGGTACTGCTATTACAAAGTTCACTGATTCAGCAGTATAAGTCCAGTGGTACTAATATATTACAAAGTTCACTGATTCAGCAGTATAAGTCCAGTGGTACTGATATATTACAAAGTTCACTGATTCAGCAGTATAAGTCCAGTGGTACTGCTATTACAAAGTTCACTGATTCAGCAGTATAAGTCCAGTGGTACTGACATATTACAAAGTTCACTGATTCAGCAGTATAAGTCCAGTGGTACTGCTATTACAAAGTTCACTGATTCAGCAGTATAAGTCCAGTGGTACTGATATATTACAAAGTTCACTGATTCAGCAGTATAAGTCCAGTGGTACTGATATATTACAAAGTTCACTGATTCAGCAGTATAAGTCCAGTGGTACTGATATATTACAAAGTTCACTGATTCAGCAGTATAAGTCCAGTGGTACTGATATATTACAAAGTTCACTGATTCAGCAGTATAAGTCCAGTGGTACTGCTATTACAAAGTTCACTGATTCAGCAGTATAAGTCCAGTGGTACTGACATATTACAAAGTTCACTGATTCAGCAGTATAAGTCCAGTGGTACTGCTATTACAAAGTTCACTGATTCAGCAGTATAAGTCCAGTGGTACTGCTATTACAAAGTTCACTGATTCAGCAGTATAAGTCCAGTGGTACTGATATATTACAAAGTTCACTGATTCAGCAGTATAAGTCCAGTGGTACTGCTATTACAAAGTTCACTGATTCAGCAGTATAAGTCCAGTGGTACTGCTATTACAAAGTTCACTGATTCAGCAGTATAAGTCCAGTGGTACTGATATATTACAAAGTTCACTGATTCAGCAGTATAAGTCCAGTGGTACTCTCCTGTGCCGCATATAATTTTTAAAGGCTTTGCCAAGTGTGTGTGGCTTAGGGGTACGCTCTCTTGTGCTACATATAATGGAAAACCAAAATTTGGAGGATAAAGTAGGGAAAGATCAAGACCCACTTCCTCCTAATGCTGAAGCTGCTGCCACTAGTCATGACATAGACGATGAAATGCCATCAACGTCGTCTGGCAATCCCGATGCACAATCTCCTAGTACAGGGCATGTAAAATCCAAAAAGCCCAAGTTCTCAAAAAATAGCAAAAAGAGAAACTTAAAATCATCTGAGGAGAAACGTAAAGTTGGCAATATGCCATTTACGACACGTAGTGGCAAGGAACGGCTTAGATCCTGGCCCGTGTTCATGACTAGTGGTCCAGCTTCACCCAAGGATCTAAGCCCTCCCCCTCTACAAAAAATTTAAGAGAGTTATGCTGTCAGCAACAACAACAAAACAGCAAAGAACTCTGCCTTCTAAACAGATGACATCACAAATCCCCAAGGCGAGTCCAAGGGTGTTGGTGGTTGTGAAGCATGACCTTCCCATCACTGTACGGGAAGAGGTGACTCCATCCAGCATTTGCAGCATGCCCTCTGCATATGCTGGAAGGATCACCCACAGTCCAGTTACAGATTTGGCTAATGAAGGTGTGAATGTTGTACACCGGGAGGAGGATATTGATGTAGCTGGCGCTGAGGAGGATGTTGATGATTATGATGCAGACAGATACCAAATTGCCTTTCTCAATTTCTATTTATATTCTAGATTATATAACGGCTGAGTAGTTTTCTATTTTACTCCTAGTGGAGAGGGGATCTGATGCAGACAGATACCAAACAGCCTTTGTCCATTTCTTTGTATATTTGAATTTCTAGTTCTACAGTCTATGCAGGCTGCTTTTTTTATACTCAACTACAAGTGTAGGGCGGGGGGAGGGGGGGGGGGGCATAGATAGCCACCAAAGTAATGTGGTCCATTTAATTTCACTTTCTAGCTCCACAGTCTGTGCAGCCTGCTTTTTTTATCTTCAAAGTATTTACAAGCCTTGCAATCTAAATTAACTAGAGGTAGTGACGTGCTAGAACTCCACCCTCTATATGCTGCAGAGGATGGAGGAGCATCAAAAGGCCATTCAAGCCTACACAGCCACCTACGACATAGGAAAAGGAGTGGGGATGCGCCTGAGTCAAGCGCATTGGAGAATGATTTCCGTGTTGTGCAAGGTTCTGCAGCCATTTGAACTTGCCACATGAGAAGTCAGTTCCGACACTGCCAGCTTGAGTCAGGTGATTCCCCTGATCAGGCTTTTGCAGAAGCAGCTGGAGAAAGTGAGGGAGGAGCTGGTAAACCATTGCGATTCCACCAAGCATGTAGCTCTTGTGGATGAAGCCCTTCGTACGTTTTGCCAGGATCCGAGGGTGGTCACTCTTTTAAAGTCAGAGGAATACATTCTGCCCACCGTTCTCGATCCTCGGTTTAAAGCGTATGTTGTGTCTCTGTTTCCGGCGGACACAAGTCTACAGCGGTGCAAAGACCTGCTGGTCAGGAGATTGTCCTCTGAAGAGGACCGTGACATGCCACCAGCTCCACCTTCATTTTCATCACTGTTTGTGCAGTTCCAAAAAAGAGGAACTGCCATTTCTATTGCTACCTTCTTTCTTTCTCTATTTAAAAACAAAACAAAACTGCCATTTCTAGTACTACCTTCTTTCTTTCTATATTTAAAAGAAACTAAATAACTGCCATTTCTAGTACTACCTTCTTTCTTTCTATATTTAAAAGTCCAGGTACATTTTTTGGTGCGATTCATACCAGTTGATGGTTTTCTTATTATATTGTGGTGACCACTCCTCTACGCAGTCCAGGTACATTTTTTGGTGCGATTCAGACCAGTTGATGGTTTTCTTATTATATTGTGGTGACCACTCCTCTACGCAGTCCAGGTACATTATTTGGTGCGATTCATACCAGTTCAGGGTTTTTAAATTATATTGTGGTGACCACTCCTCTACGCAGTCCAGGTACATTATTTGGTGCGATTCATACAAGTTGATGGTTTTCTTATTATATTGTGGTGACCACTCCTCTACGCAGTCCAGGTACATTTTTTGGTGCGATTCATACCAGTTCAGGGTTTTTAAATTATATTGTGGTGACCACTCCTCTACGCAGTCCAGGTACATTATTTGGTGCGATTCATACAAGTTGATGATTTTCTTATTATATTGTGGGGACCACTCCACTACGCAGTCCAGGTACATTATTTGGTGCGATTCATACCAGTTCAGGGTTTTTAAATTATATTGTGGTGACCACTCCTCTACGCAGTCCAGGTACATTTTTTGGTGCAATTCATACAAGTTCAGGGTTTTTAAATTATATTGTGGTGACCACTCCTCTACGCAGTCCAGGTACATTTTTTGGTGCGATTAACACCAGTTGATGGTTTTCTTATTATATTGTGGTGACCACTCCTCTACGCAGTCCAGGTACATTTTTTGGTGCGATTCAGACCAGTTGATGGTTTTCTTATTATATTGTGGTGACCACTCCTCTACGCAGTCCAGGTACATTATTTGGTGCGATTCATACCAGTTCAGGGTTTTTAAATTATATTGTGGTGACCACTCCTCTACGCAGTCCAGGTACATTATTTGGTGCGATTCATACAAGTTGATGGTCTTCTTATTATATTGTGGTGACCACTCCTCTACGCAGTCCAGGTACATTTTTTGGTGCGATTCATACCAGTTCAGGGTTTTTAAATTATATTGTGGTGACCACTCCTCTACGCAGTCCAGGTACATTATTTGGTGCGATTCATACAAGTTGATGATTTTCTTATTATATTGTGGGGACCACTCCACTACGCAGTCCAGGTACATTATTTGGTGCGATTCATACCAGTTCAGGGTTTTTAAATTATATTGTGGTGACCACTCCTCTACGCAGTCCAGGTACATTTTTTGGTGCAATTCATACAAGTTCAGGGTTTTTAAATTATATTGTGGTGACCACTCCTCTACGCAGTCCAGGTACATTTTTTGGTGCGATTAACACCAGTTGATGGTTTTCTTATTATATTGTGGGGACCACTCCACTACGCAGTCCAGAAAGATACCTCGTTGCAACGTTTTGGACTAATAACAATATTGTGAGGTGTTCAGAATACACTGTAAATTAGTGGAAATGATTGTTATTGAATGTTATTGAGGTTAATAATAGCGTAGGAGTGAAAATAAGCCCAAAAACTTGATTTTTGAGCTTTTTATGCTTTTTTCAAAAAAAATCTGAATCCAAAACCTTAAATCCGAACCAAAACCTTTCGGCAGGTGTTTTGCGAAACAAATCCGAACCCAAAACATCAAGAAAATCCGAATCCAAAACACAAAACACGAGACACCAAAAGCCGCCGGTGCACATCCCTACTTATAACTTCTAAGTTGCCGTTTATCTTTCCCTTATCTGCTTCTTTTCACTGTTCCTGTGTGCCCCTATCTTCATTGCAGGTATCTCCCTCTCAACCTCCCTCCCTCCCTACCTGCTTTCCCCTGTGCCTCACATTCTGTTTGACCCGCTCACACTTACTCCTTTATCCTATCTATCCCTGTTCCATTAGTCCCTTTTACTAGGTAACTCACACTTTTGCCCCTCTAAAATCGCACTGTGCCCTCATTCGTCACACTGTGCTCCCTCCATATCTCTCTCTGTTTACCCTCCTCCATATCTCTCTCTCTCTCTCGCTCTCTCGCTCTCTGTGCCCCCTCCTCCATTTCGCTCTCTCTCTGTCCCCTCCATCTCTCTCTTTCTCTCTCTCTGCCCCCTCTTCCATATCTCTCTCTGTCTGTGGCCCCCTCCATAAATCTCTCTCTCTCTTTCTCTCTGTGCCCCCCTCCATATCTCTCTCTCTCTGTGCCCCCTCCATATCTCTCTCTGTCTGTGCCCCCCTCTCTCTCTCTTTCTCTCTCTCTCTTTCTCTCTCTCTCTGTGCCCCCTCCATATCTCTCTCTCTCTCTGTCCCCCTCAATATCCCTCTCTCTCTCTCTCTCTCTCTCTGTGCCCCCCTCCATATCTCTCTAGCTTTCTCTGTGCTCCCCCCTCCATATCTATCTCTCTCTGTGCCCCCCTCCATAAATCTCTTTCTGTTTCCCCACCCTTCATATCTCTCTCTCTCCCTCCCTTCCTCGTTCTCTCTCTCTCTCTCTTTCTCTCTGTGCCCTCATTAATCATTCTGTCCATCTCCGTTCTATACTTACCTTTCTATGACCTTCTTTCTTCTGTCGTCTTCTCCTCCTTTTCCTCTCTGCATGGTGTTCTTCTGTGCTGCATACTAAGGCAGGACACAAGTAATACACCTGTCTTTTGAGTTTGGTTTTGTGTATTCTTCACTTTGAACGAAGGCAAATATTAAATTTTATTTTTGTAACTCCTATAATGTAAGCTTAGATATGGTGCTGCTGCAATCTACCATATGATATAGTGGTATTTTACTCTTAATTAGAGTAATACAGTCATCAACTTTATGATTTCCATCTCTATAAGCATAGACAGGGATTCCTGTGAAATCCCTAGAGTGGACCTTGCGGGTGATCTGAGGATTGGGTGCAAACTGAATGGATTTCGTACGGGTATTCCTTGAACTGTATTTAGACCTCTTACTTACATGTTAACGTCTGTTCGAAGGTAAGTAAAATTGTTGCCTCTTTTAATTATACAATTGTGTCTGTTGTTACTCCTTCCAGTATAATTTATTTTTATTATAAAGTCATAACCTAACTTAACTACCACTTAAAACAATAACATAAATGTCTTATAGAACACAGCAGAGATTTCCCTCTGCTGTTTGCAGAAACACTACATATCCGTTCTATGGCAGGGCATTACTTAGCTTTGAGTTGAATGTAATCTGCTAAAATAATTAATCTTTTGCAGATTAAGAACTGATGAAATGTAATTCTGCAGCTTCTAATGTTTACATGTATATCGAATATGTGTCTTGTCTTTGTTTTTGGGCACAATAATATACAGTATATCTATAAAATACTTATGTTTTTTTTTTACCACTTTTCCATTAAATTTGCCTGTAGAAACACATGTTAACAACATGTAACACCATAGCTTGCATGTCATAGACAGAACTTAGAAATGCTGTTTTTTACTCATCCGCTTTTCTGAAGAATTAAAATATCAAAGTAGATGAAGCTTTCACGGCAGCCCTTCTTCCTGCTCTGATGTGATTCATTGTTAGATTAACCATTTGTCGTCAGAACATAGGTCATTTTAAGAAAACAGCTATGAAAAGCCATTATATTTTTTGTTTGTGACGCCAAAACTGTCTCTGCGTGACTTTTTATATATAGGACGGACGGTCCAAACTGTATGATTTATTTAATTATTCATTTTTCAGCCTTTGGCTTTTCATCACAAATGTATCTTCTCAGCCTGCCCTGACCTTCTGCCTGTGTCTCCAATCCCCACTACTGTTTGTTGATGTTCCGTAGGCCTGGGCTAGGGATACTGTGAGGCCCTTATTTTTTATGTCCCCAGGTCATGATGATCTCCCCCCTAGTCATAATGTATTCGCTCTGCTCCCCGCTCATCCTTTACCCCCCCCCCCCCCCCCCGCCCTTACTGGTCCTCTTCACTGTCCTCGCTTCACTGCAGCAGGCGTTCTTCAGTCACTGTAGGTGCGGGGGTGGTGCACAGTAATCTCCTTAGTAAGGAGATCTTGTGAGAGTGTTACTATGACTCAAAGTCTCACTCTCATGAGATCTTCTCACTAAGGAGATTACTGTGCACCACGCCCGCACCTACAGTGACAGCAGGCAGCTAACGGCATCACATTTGCTGTTAGCTGCCTGGCAGCTTCCCTAACCTGACTGTCGGAGCAGGCCCCTGGCACTAATGAAGAAGTAGTTGGCGCCGCACAGATTATTTTAAAAAAGAGCCCATATTAAAAACTTAAAAAACTTTTCTAGGGCATCCCAGCTGTCCGGGTGGGGTACATAATAATGATGCTGATTATTCCGACAACGCTTACCCCGACGTCTTCACACCGAAGGGCTCCTTACCGACGAGGCTCCAGGACGACTGATGTGCCAAGCGACTGGAAGCAATCGCGATGAATGGAGAAGCCGGCGCGACTTGATGACGTCACTGCCAACCGCGACGCTGTTATCGGTGCTGTTAAGGGGTAATGTAAGTATGCGGGCATGGATAATATACTTTACAAAGTATAAAGTACAACCTTTAAGTATATAAAAACTTGCTATAAATTAATTTAATTTTTTGTTAAAAAAATAGCCCTAGAGACCGCTCCTGGTACTTGAGATTGGGTCCCTAGTTCTAGGGCCTGACAATACCATTACAGTTGTCCTTCCCTCTACTTTTTATGTTGTTTGAAATTTTACAGAACATCATACAAGTATCAGAAGTGATTTTCTGATGTGAAATGTAACCGAGCCTCTTCATAAAAGGAGACTTTCTGTGGCCCTTTGGGCATTTATAAAAACTGTTGCTGGATTGCCAGTCCTGCCAACCCACCCTGACAATCCCCTGTGACAAGAATGTTACAGACAGGCACGGACAATGTTCCCAAGTGCCCCTAAAGGTACAATCACAGCTGCTGGTAAAAAGTGTCACAGACATATAGCTTTTAAAGTACTGTGCAAGTTGCCCAAAGAACCGTTGTCTTGGTATTACATGTAATATACCTAAATATGAACCTCTTCTATGTCCGTTTCTAGCCTGCACCACTGAGTGACATTAATGCATTTTGGATTAAACTTCATGACGGATGATTAACAGACCGCTGCTTATAATATATTTTTGAGCCTATAATGGTGGGTTTTATTGGGGATTATTCAAGAACAGGAAATCTTAAGGATATTTGTGGCATTTGCAGAAAGAAATCATAATTTATTTACATAATGACCTTATCACAGTGGGTTCAAGCTGTAGACAGGCTATTAAGAATATCCTGCAGAATAGCCGGACCCGCCGCCTGGATTACATTATACAGGCGGCGGGTCTTGGCATTGCCGCCTTAAAACTGGCAATCTGACTGTGGCCCTTTTAAGTGATGAGAATACCACTGTCTGTATTTTCTACAGTCACAATTTATATCATCCGTGTATCAGGCGTGTCGGGAATGTTGTCTGTCTCTTATATGGTAAGTCTGTATTTGTTCCTTGTTGCCCTTATAGTAATCTGCATTTTTAGGTCGGTATAACTAGTGTCGAAATTATTGGCACTGGAGAAACGTATCCCACCCAGGGGTGGCGGCATCTAGAGGTTAGATGTTATCTGAGAGTTAGTGTATTGTAACGCACAAGATAGGTACAGCACACTCATACCCGTTGTACACCCAAGACAGCCAATCTAGACTCCACAACAGGTTGCGGGACAAAATTTAGAGGACGCATCAACTTATTCAAACCTAAAAAAAATGGTGTAGGGAACACTGTAATATTTTATACTGTCTATGTTTGTTGCTTTTTACAGATTTACTTTTCTTATTCACATTTGACTATTTTTTAACTGACTGTCAGAAAATTTACTGGCAGCTGTCAATCATGATTATTTGGTCTACAGAGACACTATTTACTATTGTTCTTTAGTGATCACAATTTTGCCTTGTTATTTGTTACCCTTCAATGTCATCTGAATTGGACACTAAAATCGTATAATTTCAGAGATACGATGCATTTCCCAACACAAGACGCCTTGGTTCTGGTTTTGTCTGCATCTGAACCAGGTAGTTTGGATGTAGTTCCTCCCCTGATCGGGCAGTACCCCATTTCCATCAAACCCTAGCAACTGCCCTGGATCAAGTGGCTCCAGTGACACTACATACTTCGCGTAGAATTCGTTGCCAACCGTGGCACACAACAGTAACACAAACTCTACAAAAACGTTCTCGTAAAGCAGAACGTCACTGGCGTAAATCTTGTGCCTCTAATGTTTTTATCACATATACTGATATCTACCACTCCTATAGAAATGCTCTGGACACTGCAAAACAAACATACTTCCAATCTCTCATCTATGCTCAGGCTTCTAACCCCAAACGCCTCTTTAACACAATTAACTCTCTTCTGAATCCTCCTGCCCCAAATCCTCCAACTAACATCAGTGCCCAGGATTTTGCTTCCTATTTCAAGGACAAAATTGATAAGATCAGGCTTGAAATGGTATCATCTCCCTTGACAAGCAATTGGCTCAATTCCTTTGTAGCACCCTTTGACACTCTCTCTTCATTTGATCCCACAAATGAAGAGGAAGTTTCTACTCTCTTCTCATCTTCCTACTCTACCTCCTGTCATCTTGATCCCATTCCCTCACAAATTGGTATGTCCCTGTCTCCTGTGCTCATTCCCCCTTTAACTAAAATCTGTAATCTATCTCTTTCTACTGGTATTTTTCCATCACTATTCAAGCATGCAGTGATTACTCCCATTTTAAAAAAACAGAATTCTGACCCTAACTCTCTCGTAAATTACCGCCCCATCTCCCAACTCCCATGCCCCTCCAAGCTTCTCGAGAGAATTGCCTACACTCGCCTCACACACTTTCTTACAGCAAACAACCTATTGGATCCTCTTCAGTGAGGCTTTCGCTCTCAACACTCCACAGAGACTGCGCTGACCAAGGTTGTCAATGATTTGATCACAGCAAAAAATAACAACCATTACTCTCTTCTAATTCTCCTGGATCTCTCTGCTGCATTTGACACTGTTGACCACTCTCTCCTCATACAGACGCTACAATCCCTAGGTCTTGAAGGCACTGTCCTATCCTGGTTCTCATTCTACCTATCTAATCGCTCTTTCAGTGTTAATTTCTCTGGATCCACCTCTGCTCCGCTTCCTTTATCAGTTGGAGTACCACAAGGCTCAGTCCTAGGTCCTCTGCTATTCTCTATCTACACCACTTCTCTTGGAAAACTAACAAGCTCCTTTGGATTTCAGTATCATCTCTATGCGGATGATACACAAATTTATCTATCCTCTCCTGATCTTTCACCATCTGTGTTGTCTCGCGTTACTGACTGTCTTTCTGCCATTTCATCTTGGATGTCTTCTCGCCAACTCAAACTCAATCTTTCAAAAACTGAATTAATAATATTCCCACCCAAGAACAGAAGCTTCCTGCCTGACATTTCTATTTCTGTTGATAACATGACCATAAATCCCACCCCGCAAGCTCGTTGCCTAGGTGTAATCCTTGATTCACAACTGTCATTTATTCCCCACATCAACTCTATATCTAAATCATGTTACATACACCTAAAGAACATTTCCAGAATACGCACATATCTGACACAAGACACCGCAAAAACATTAATTCATGCACTCATCATCTCCCGCATCGACTATTGCAATTCCCTCCTTACTGGTCTTCCCAAAGTCAGACTTGAACCCCTACAATCTATTTTGCACGCAGCAGCTAGATTGATTTTAATTTCTAACCATTATTCCTCTGCTGAGCCACTCTGTCAGTCTCTACATTGGCTGCCTGTATATCAACGAATCCAATATAAAATTCTTCTACTAAAACATACAAGGCCATCAACAAAATTGCACCGACATACATCTCCTCGCTTATCTCAAAATATCTCCCTACTCGACACCTCCGTTCTGCACAAGATCTACGTCTCTCCTCCACTCTCATCACATCCTCCCATTCTCGGTTACAGGATTTTTTCCGGGCTGCACCCAATTTGTGGAATTCCCTCCCACGCACAATAAGACTTTCCTCTAGTCTTCAAACCTTCAAGCGTTCACTGAAAACCCACCTCTTCAGACAAGGTTATGATATTCCACAACCACCATCTTAATTTCCCTAGATTACCCTACTACCACCCTCTACACTGCTAACGCAAGACAACAACCCTCTGACCAACATTGCAACACACACAGCCCACTCAATACTTTTACCTTTGCGTTCTAGCTGGTCCATTGTGCAATATGATGTAGCACATGTCCTTGGGTTTCTAACTCCCATTGTCCTATAGATTGTAAGCTTGCGAGCAGGGTTCTCTTACCTCTCTGTCTGTATGTATTACCCAGTATTGTCTTATCTGTGTTTGTTCCCAATTGTAAAGCGCTACGGAATTTGCTGGCGCTATATAAATAAATGTTGATGATGATGATGAGAGTGGATGTGTAAGGACACTGCTAGATGCAGAGGCGACATTCTTATAAAATAATACATCTGAAATATGGGTCTGGTATGTTTAAGAGATAACAGCCCAGAGAAGTGGAAATGGTCTCATGAAGATTAGTTATACTGTGCTGGACTTCTTGAATGCGACAGTAAATTCTTCTTGATACATTATCAAATATTGGCTAATTCACTAAAGTCTCATTATTTCATGAACTGTTTTGTGCTTAAAACTCTCCACCCATCTCCTCTTTTCCTTCCTTTCCTTTCCCAGCGGACAGTTCCCCTGGCCTCCTTACAATATGCTACACACATCTTCCAGTATAATCAGATATGGACCTTCAAGTTCATGGCTGCACTCTGGAGCCTTAAGTTCACCGAGGAGTATGGGAAGACTGATGAATAAACATTAAGTGATGTCTCAAACAGCAGAAACACTGTTCTATCTGCTCTGAGCAATGCCTCTGACTGATTCTGTAAAGAAACTGCAGCAACCACTTCCATATTCACTCATCACCTTCCTATTTCAGTCTTCTTCTCCAGTCTTTCAATGAATCCGTCCTTTGCTGTTTTTTCTCATATTCCATTTTCCCATCTTTTCTTTGCTGTTGTCTTTGTTGGGGAAGTTTGAAGGGTAAAAATTGAGCCTCATGTCTTAAACTAAAAAATAAATATTTTTTTTCACAAATATTTATTAACATTTCTCCGGCTACTTATGTAGCGCCACTATTTCTGCAGCACTGGACCAAATAATCATGATTGTAGAGAAGCCACATACATCAGTCCCTGCCCCATTGGAGCTTACAGTCTAAACTCCCTAAAATACAGAGAGAGAGAGAGAGAGAGAGAGAGAGAGAGAGAGAGAGAGAGAGAGAGAGACTAGGACCAATTTACCTACTAGTATGTTTTTGGAGTGTAGGAGGAAACCAGAGCACCTGGAGAACATACAAACTCCACACAGATAAGGCTGTGGTCAGGAATGGAACTCATGACCTTAATGCTGTGAGGCAGAAGTTCTAACCACTGAGCCACTGTGCTACTCTTATTGATTATAAACTCTCATGACCAAGGCCCTCTCTACCATCATGTCTGTCTCATGTCTTCTCATGCTTTTTATGTTTAATTTGTACTTGAATGTTTACCTATGTACTTGGTACTTATAATTATACTTTTATGATTTGTTATGTTTAATTTATATTTATGTGATTTGTATGTTGACTGTCCGGTGCTGCAGCAAAGCTGGCGCCTTACAAATAAGTGACGATGATGAGTATACCAGTGGAGAAGATGATGCTATGGCATATTTAAGACCAATAGATTCCATCTTGTTGATCTTCTGGATTTTAACTAAGGCTGAGGATGACGGTATCTAGAATGTGGAGCCAAAGCTGCTCTAGTGACAAAGAGGAAATGTCCAATCACATATCTGCTATGTGATGGGAGAGGTGGGGGTGAGTGAAGAGAATACAGTTACACCTGTTATTACTATAATAATTAATAAAAATACATTTAAAAAAACAATTTATTTATTTTTTCTTAACATGAAATACATACATCAGGATGTTCTTCATACCTACTGTGCATAAAATGCATTATTACAGTTGCTTTTAATTGCAAACACAAGTTCTGGCATACGGACAAATGTGTATGCTATCGACCTTGGCACGCCTTTGCTGTACTCTGCCTATGTGCATACGCCCCATCCCTCCCCCATTCCGCCCTTCAGGTTGTAGGCTGTCAGAAGTGTCATTTGTGTTCAAACTTGAATTGCATGCGCTTGCGTTCACTAGCGTAATGTCCATTTCTGAGCATACGCAGAGCAGTTTCACGCAAAATATGGCACACAAGAAGACTTAATGAATCACACCCATAAGTGATAGTATGAAAGATAAAAAACTAATAACATGCAAAAGTACAGATTTTACCAACTTTGTCCAAATTATCCCCCAATTCAGTAGAATTATTATTATTATTATTATTATTATCCTTTATTTGTTAGGCGCCAGAAGAGTTCCGCAGCACCGTACAATGCACAAACAATAGACAGTACAGGGTAAAATATTACTGAGCAGTAAACAAAAATACCAAAACTTCGGAAGCTCCAAGCAGGCTAAAGCAGAAAAGACGGAGCAGAAGAGTAGGTAAGGACACAGGAGGGAAGAGAGCCCTGCTCGAATGAGCTTACATCTTAAGGGAGGGTGAACAAGACTCAGGTACAAAGGGGGCCAGATGATGTAAAGGAGAGAAGAGGGGATGGGAGGAGGGAGGGGAGAGCGGGTAAGGAGGAAGGATGGTAGGCTTTGAGGAACAGGTGGGTTTTTAGTGCCCGTTTGAAGGAGCTTAGAGTGGGAGAGAGACGGACGGAATGAGGGAGGTCATTCCAGTGAAGGGGGGCTGCTTGGGAGAAGTCTTGGATTCTGGAATGGGAAGAGGTGATTAGAGTGGAGGAGAGACGACAGTCATTGGCCGAGCGCAGGAAGCGGGCTGGAGTGTGAATGGAGAGGAGGTTGGAGATGTAGGGGGCAGTAGACTGGGAGAGTGCCTTGTATGTGGTGGTCAGGAGTTTGAAGATGATTCTATAGGGGATGGGGAGCCAGTGTAGGGCAAGGCAGAGAGGGGAAGCAGAGGAGGAGCGGCGAGAGAGGAAGATGAGTCTGGCAGCCGCTTTCAGAATAGAGCGGAGGGGGGCGAGGTGGGAGAGGAGGAGGCCGGTGAGAAGGAGGTTGCAGTAGTCGAGGCGTGAGATAATGAGAGCGTGAATGATGGTTTTGGTTGCATCCTGAGAGAGGAAAGTTCGGATGCGGGCAATGTTGCGAAGTTGAAAGCGACAGGCTTGGGCAAGGGATTGAATGTGGGGGGTAAAGGAGAGAGAGGAGTCGAAGGTAACGCCCAGGCAGCGAAGTTGGGTGACAGAGGAAATGGAGGTGTTGTTGACAGTGATAGAGAGGTCATGGTGGAAGGGGAGCCTGGGGGGAGGAAAGACAATTATTTCATTTTTAGAGATGTTAATTTTGAGAAAGCGCGAGGACATCCAGGAGGAGATGGCCGAGAGGCAGTCGGATACACGAGAGAGAAGGGAGGGGGAGAGATCGGGCGAGGAGATGTAGAATTGGATGTCGTCAGCGTAAAGGTGATACTGAAGACCGAAGGAGGAGATGAGAGCATCAGGGAGGAGGTATAGAGCGAAAATAGAAGAGGGCCGAGAACAGAGCCCTGAGGGACTCCAACAGGGAGAGGGGAGGGGGTGGAGGAAGAGCCAGACGTGGATACAGAGAAGGAGCGGTTCGCAAGGTATGAGGTGAACCAGGCGAGGACGGACCCAGATAGGCCGAGAGAGAGAAGAGTTTGTAGCAGGAGGGGGTGGTCAACGGTGTCGAAGGCCGCAGAGAGGTTGAGGAGGATGAGTAGGGAGAAGTGACCCTTGGATTTGGCTAATAAGAGGTCGTTGGTAACTTTCGCCAGGGCAGTTTTAGTGGAGTGGAGGGGGCGGAAGCCTGATTGGAGAGGGTCGAAGTAGAAGTGGTAGATTTATTTATCAAACCTTATAAAAATGCAAAATGAAGATATTGCAATAACAACCAATCATATTCTAGCTATCATTTATCTTGTGCAATCTAGAAAATGATAGTTGGAATTTGATTGGTTGCTATAGGCAACACCTCTGCTTTACCTTTATAGAAGGTTTGATAAAACTACCCTGAAGTGTCTTCTCATTGGACCTGGTGTGACAAGTGCGGGATTTGATGAGTAGGAAAGTTGGACACAAAATTAAAAGTTTTGCATTCAACTTTGAGCAGCAGGGGACTCAGCTACTGTGGAATTACATTTTTCCGCACCTACCAGTCAATACCTTCTAGCAGGGCTGAACAGTGCTTGAGCCGGACTGACACATTATCAGAATAATTATATACAGCAGATTTTTCCCCCCACATATTTTAAAATAAAGTTGATTGAAATAAAACACTGACTGGACCCTTTCATTCACCATTTTTATTATTTTTGTATATAGTAACAAAAGTAGCAAATCATCTCTGATGAGGTTAATACAGACTCTCAGTACTACTTGTATATTCATTGGTAGCAGGAAGAATTTAGCAGTGTGTGAGACTATCACTAGAATGCTCTATTTTCTCCATATGCCTCTCTCCTACTGTGTAAGAAAGTATACAATGCATATTAACAGTCCTAAGCAGCCCCTAATTTGCTGTTAAAAGTATTTTGACTATATTCAGTATGGAACGAAATTACACACTTTATCTATGTCACTAAGCATAGTGGCTTAGTGGTTAGCAGTTATGCTTCACAGCACTGGGATCCTGAGTTTGGTTCCCGACCATGGACTTGTCTGAGTGGAGTTTGCATGTTCTCTCCGTGTTGAAGTGGGTTTCCTCCCACACTCCAAAAACATACTGGTAGGTTAATTGGCTGCTATAAAAATTGACCCTAACCTGTGTGTGTGGTAGGGAATTTAGACTGTAAGCACTAATGGGGCAGGGACTGATGTGAATGACAAATATTCTCTGTGGAATTAGTGGTGCTATATAAATGATCATGTGTCTGTATACTTTTTGAGTTATCTATTTTCTGTCTTTCACATAGATATGCATTAAGATCCAGGATTTTAAGAATTGATCAGTGGATGCTGCACATGGAGTGCGAGGGGTTAATGGGTCCAGTTCATGTAATTGGTGGGCTGAAGCTCAGAATATTCCACTGTCGTGTGGAAAAAATATTGGTGATGAAGATGAATTTGTGGTTAGGTCATAACCATGGCACATTGTGACATTCCGAGGGTTTATCACACGTCCCTTTATTGGAATGGTTAGGTCTGATTTATAGATGGCTCCTCTGATCCACATCTGTCCTAGGACGCCTGTTCCATCTCTTTTCTGAACATTCCTGTCTGTCCCTTGTATTGCGCAAGGTATGCTATAAACAGATAAAATATCCGTCTGCAAATTCTTTCCCAAACCTCTCATCTGCCTGAGCTCTGATTTAATCACATTGACTCTTCCTGTTTGAGGGTACAGAAACAATCCATTTCTAGAGATGAAGTCACCTAATGCCACAAACACTTTATGGTGTTACAGAGGTGAAATGTATCCTTACTTGTGGTTTCCGGATCTTGAATCTGGAACTAAGAGAGTGCCTTCAGTTACACACAATGCACAGAGTGTGTTGTTCTTTTCTCCCCCTTTGATTGAGTAAGCAATTCTGACCTAATCTGCCTATTTCATGTCTGTTTATATTTTGTGACCCTATGTGATCTTTAAGCTTCAGCTTTAGCTGTATGTCAAATTCAAGACATTTTAAAGTATTGAATATTTCTAGGAATAGCCCCAGTGAGAGGGGCAGAGCCAGGAGTCAGCTGATGTGTGTGGCCCAGCATTCTTGTCCTGCTCAAGCTGACCTCACCATGTATTACCAACAATAAATCCATTATATCCATGTGAAAAAGTAATCTTCATATGGAAAATTTGCCCCTTAATGCAATGTTAGTCACTGAGCCCTGGAGTGCCTTAAATTAAGGTCTAATTCTACAATTCACTGTTTTTTTATTTGCACAAATACACTAATTTGTCCACTAAGCACATTTCAAGGTACACAACCACTTCTTGCTTCTTGGTCTTTCGAAACAGCCCTGTAAAATGGGGTGTTCCTGTAAGCAACAATACAAATGTCACTACAAATGCTGCCAAGTTTACCCTAGTTTATAGCGTGAATTGATTATGGGAGCGAGGGGACACTGGCACTGCTTTATTACATGACACCTGTGTGTATTTAAATGTTTTAATTACATTGGAGAAAGTGTTCCTAAAAATATATTTTTCCCGAAAAAGTGCGAAAGCGTGATTAAAAGTATAGAGATGAGGTTGGGTTTTTGACACTTCTGACCAGCCTGAGAATTCAAGTCGTTTACGGAGAGAATCCTCCCAACCATAAAACAAGAAATGCCTAAATGCACATTTTCCTCAATTATCACTCTCAAAGAAAACCTAGCTACGAGCACACTGAGCCAACTTTGAGTAAGTGGAGACACTTTCCTCAATGTCATCAAACAACATGCTCTAATATTCAAGGTACAAAAAAGGGAACGGCCATGGGATTTAACCCAGGGTCTCCAATATCAATGTCCCTAGGGCTCCAGCCCACCTTTCAGCCCTTCCACACTGCAACAATACCACCACCCCCCTACCAAATTACACCGATGCCTGCGCTACCGCTCAGACCCCCCACATTACACAAATTGATCCCCAATCCCCTCACAATGCATAAATGCCATTGCACTGTCTCTACATTATAACAACACCACCCCTCGACATGACACTAATGACACCCCACATTACTCCCAACCCTCAGCCCCTCCATGTTAAGGCAATACTACCCTAACAACTCAACTCCTTTGTTACATCAATGACATTCCACAAATCAACCCAAACCCGTCCACATTACATCAATGCCACCACCACCTCCAAATTACATCAATGCCACTCCCCAACCCCTTCACATTACACTAATGCCATCCCCACCCCTCAGGCCCTTCATATTACACTAATGTCACCTCACCCCTCAGCTGTTCCACATTATATCAGTATTATCACAGTGGATTAGACCAATGCCAACCCCTCATCCACATTACACAAATACCCCTTCCACCCCCTCCACATTATTCCCATGCCACTCCCACCATTCAGTCCCTTACTATTAGCCCAATGCCACCCCCTGGAAATTCAACAAGGGTCTCAATTATAGTTTTCAGTTGAAAAGCTGGTGACTATCCCACTGAGACATCTCATGTTGTAAGCTAGTGGAGTGACTATCCTTAATATCTACAACCATTCTGCTGTATCATACAAGGTGCTAAAAAGAAGAAATCTAGAGGATTTGAACAAGGGATTTCAGTTAACCTACAGCAACATCCAAAGTACTGAAAACAGACGAAGCCAGAGCCTCCATTATTACTCCCCATAGAAACCCTGGCTATTAGCCCAGTGAATTGACTTTTGTGTAAGGAAAATGAATAGACTTTACTCAATGTCTTCAATCAGCCTGCTGCAACATCCAGAGAGCCTAAAAGGAAACAGACAGGTGATTTAAACCAGTGACTAGACAATCATTGCACATAGAGTATCTTACCAGTAGGCCCACTAAGCCAACCCATGCCTTTATTACGTGAAGAGACTTTCCTCAATGTGCTCAAACAGCTGCTGCAGTATCCAAGGTACCCAGCCAGGTGGGTTATACAAGTGCCTGCACTATCACTGCCCATAGAGCACAGGGTCACTAGTCAACTGAGCCATCTTATGTCTTAAGAAAGTGCCTGAAATGGCTTTCCTTAATGTCTGCTGCAACATCCAAGGAATTAAGAATGAAACCAGCCTGGTCATTTGAACCAGAGTGCAAACAATTAATGCACACAGAGCATTTGCTCATCATCATCATCATCATCATCATCATCACCATTTATTTATATAGCGCCACTGATTCCGCAGCGCTGTACAGAGAACTCATTCACATCAGTCCCTGCCCCACTGGGGCTTACAGTATAAATTTCCTAATATAGACACACACTCACACACACAGACAGAGAGGGAGACAGACAGACAGGTAGAGACTAGGGTCAATTTTGATAGTAGCCAAGTAACCTACTAGTATGTTTTTGGAGTGCTCACTGAGCCATCTCATGCCTTATGCAAGTAGAGTGATTTTCCATAGTGTTTGCAATCAACCTGCTGCAACATACACAGTACTAAAAACGGGGGCCAGCCAGGTGACTAAAATCAAGGCCCCATTATTATTGCCCATATGGCTATTAATACACTAAAGAATGTTAAGTGGAGCTGTTCTCCTCAATGTCTTCAAACACCCTGCTGCAACATACAAGGTGCAAAAAATGGGAAGTATCCAGGTGCATTTCCAGTAGCTCACTGAGCCATTTTATGCCTTAAATCAGTAAAGTGTCTTTTCTCAATGTCATCAACCAGCCTGCTACAAAAGCCAAAGAACTAAAAAACCCAGAGAATGTTAACAAGGACCTCAACTATAAATGCCCATAGAAAACTTGGCTATGAACCCACTGAACCAACTTGAGCTTTAAGCAAGTGGTGAGAATTTTCTAAATGTCTTCAACCAGTTTGCTGCAACATTGAAGGTACAAAAAAACTAGCCAGCCAGGGACTCCACTATAATGACCTCCACTTTCACTGCTCATAGACCAGCTGGTCACTATTCCACAGAACCATCCTATGTCTTAAGTAAAAGGAATGTAATATAATGACTTTCCTTCATGTCTAAAACCAGCCTGCTGCAACATGCAAAAAGGGAGCCTGGCAGGGATTTGGACAAGGTACTACATTGTTGACTGCCTATAAAGAACCTAATCACTAGGCCACTGAGCCATCTCAAACCTTTATTAATTGACTTTCTGTAATGTCTGTAAGCAATCTGCTGTAACATATAAGGTAGTAAAAGGAAAACCCATCAATGTGATTGTCACGAACATGCTCCCAGCTGCCGTGACTTTGGGGTGTTCGTTGTATAAGGTCACACACGATTTCAGCCCGCAGTCTCTCTCTATCTATCACACAGGTTATAGACCTACGGAATTGCCCCCAACACAGCGCTCTCACACCCCCAGACACTTCAGGTTCTGCCACCACCTTTTGAAAACGGGCAATAGGACCCCAATATACTGTTCCTCACTGGCACACAGGCTTCTAGTTATCCACGAACTAGCAAGACCCACACCAGCACACACAGGGTTAACTCTTCACACCTCCAGACTGTTACACAAATGTAAATACAAGCACACACAGCTTGTTAATCAAATGTATCAACAAATCACACACTGGCATTCCAAGGGTTAACCTGGTCGAGCAATCTCTTCTTCTAATCGGCTAATGGATTAGTTAGAGTATCAAAGACGCAACTTATTAAATTGTAGGTTTAATATACAAAAAATACAGGGCATTTAGATATAAAGAAAAATAATGAATAAACAATTTATATATTGACATAACAAGCAAAACAGTTTAAAATAAAAGAGATAAACGTACAGAGCATAACTTACTTATAATCTGTATGCCTGGGGCAGGCAGAAAAGATGGACAGTCCTTCAATTAGATTGATCCCCAAGAAGCTGACAGTTTGTTCATTCAGAACACCGTTTTTTAAGCAACAAGATATGGGATGGTCTTCACAGGGGCAGTGTTTAATGCTAATAGGGGGCTGGGATGTCCCCTGGGTGTCACTATACTTTGCTCACAAATATTCCCAAAGTCTTGACCTGTGGGTATTTCTTCACAGATATTTCCCAGATAAATAACTCCCCATTCAATAAACCGGTCATAATCTCCTTGTCACTCACCGGACTGTGAGTGCTTCTTCCCGGACATTTAGGAACCGTGGCCGTCCTCCATCCTGAGGGACTGCGCATGCGCAGCCCTTTCTAAACCTTCAGTGTATGTTCCTTTAACTTAATTGGCAGATCAGGCAACCTCCCTATATTAAGCACCTGTGGTCAACACCACGTTGCCTGATCTTGGAGTCTCATTCCCCATGAGTCTCTGAAGGTGTTCCTGTGTTTCCTCGTTTATTCAGCCCAGCTGATTCCTGTGGTTTCCAAACCACTTCTACCTCTGTGGTTTCCAAACCACTTCTACTACTGTGGTTCCCATACCACAGCTACCCTTCTGTGTATCATCGTGACTGTAAGCTGATTCCTATCCGCTGCCTCCGTGCACTACAGTCTTCTAACCACTTCAACTCTACCATGTATTATTGGGACTGTTAGCTGATGCCTATCCGCTGCCTCCGTGCACTACAGTCTTTCATCCACATCCACTCACCTGTTCATGATTGTGACTGTTAGCTGATTCCTATCCGCTGCCTCTGTGCACTACAGTCTTCAACCTGCAACTCGTCTGTGTTTCATCATCGTGACTGCTAGCTGATTCCTATCCGCTGCCTCCGTGCACTACAGTCTTCAACCTGCAACTCGTCTGTGTTTCATCATCGTGACTGTTAGCTGATTCCTATCCGCTGCCTCCGTGCACTACAGTCTTCAACCTGCAACCCGTCTGTGTTTCATCGTGACTGTTTGGCTGATTCCTATCCGCTGCCTCTGTGCGCTTCAGTCTTCAGTCCTTGTCAACTCTCCCGTGTTTCCTTGAGTCTGCTGCCGCTATTGCTACCCGCTACTCTCCGTGATCAACAGTTCCAGTTCAACTCTGCTCTCCCGTGTCCCATCGTTACTGCACCTGCTGGTTGCTATTGGCTACCTCCGTGTTCCCGCAGAGACCCGCTGCTGCTACTCCTCAGCGCTACTCATCCATCTACTGCTGATCCACTCTCCACGCTTTCCTGTGTTCCCTGCTGGTCTACCTACCTGTGCGCTGCACCTACTAGACCACCGCTTCACCCATCCAGGGACTTTGCATCCTGCCGGCCTCCTGCCGTTCAGGTATCTCTGCACTCCTGTCTGACTGCCTTCTCCTGAACCACGGTATGCATACTTCTCATTGACTGTGCTGTGTATTGCATACCTTGCTGGACTGTGTTGGTTCTCCTCTGGAGTTTGCTATCCGCTGAGTCTATTGCCATCATTGACTGTGTTATCTCGTGCTGGATTACTTCAAGAGACTTTCTATATTGACAGTGTTGTTCAGTCATTTATATTGTGCATATTACTGTGGATCAAAGTTAAGGTGCCCGTGTATATCTTGTGTTGCAGTCTCTCCCGTGCACCTCCTCACATATATATTCAGTGGTACAACTTGCTAGTGGCAGACCACTGATCCCTGTTTCCAGTTTCACCTGTTCCAGTATCCTCTCACATAGCAGTGGTACAACTTGCTAACGCAGACCACTGACTCCCCGGATACCTCCACTTGGATTCCATTCCTTCACTCAGACAGCGGTACAACTTGCTATCCGCAGACCGCTGACTCTCATCACCTCCTCGTTTCTGTTGGACATTCCTCCTCACTATAGCAGTGGTACAACTTGCTACCGCAGACCACTGACTACCTTCACGTGTCCTTTGTCCATACAGTTCCTCGTGTATTACTACCTCCATATTGCCAGTGCTGCTAGTCATAGACTTTCCTGAGCATCTCATCATCTGCTATTTCCTGTTCCGTGATCACCCTGCTACCAGAGTATCATATTACCACCTATACTGCTCTGGTAAGCCTATCACCTGGTGATCCCTGGGTAAAGACTCCTAGTGCCCGTGACACTCCTGCACATTTAAATACCAAACATGACGGAATTATGACAATGTGACATAGCTTTTCCAAAGATATGTGATTTTAGCTGTTCACGGATACCCCCCATACTTGTCATTCACAACCCTGGTGTGTTTTCTGCTCCTCAGTATGTAGTGCCAGACAGATTTCCCAAAATATGAAAAATTAATCAATTTCCTTTCAAGTTCACATTTCTATATACTGGCATAAAGACCATAGAGGTTTTATATAAGAGTCTCCAAGATTCTCACCTGGGCATATGGCTCTCCAATTTACACCTAGGGGTTAGTTTGTGTTTACAACCCTATTGAAAGGAAGTCAATTAGCTAGGGAAATACATGATCAAATAGAATGGTTGTCTGTGATCTGCATATCTTAAGCTGGTCTCTTCACAAAGGGTTTGCCTAACTTAATCACCTCCTACTGGGCTCATTGTTTCATTAAAAAAAAAAAACATTTGGTCACACATTCCCTCTAGAGAACCTGGCTATTAGACCACCAACCCATCGCCTTAAGTGGGGTGATTTTTCTCAATTTCTTCAACCATTCTACTGCAACATCCAATGTATAAAAAAGGAAACTAGCTAGAGCATTTGAACCAAAACTTTCATTATCATTGCAATAGATCACTAGCCTACTGAGTCATCACATGTCAAGATAAAGATGAGAGTCATTTCTTAATGTCTAAAATCAATCTGCAGCAAAATCCAACATACTTAAATGGTAGCCAGCAAGGGAAATTGGACCAAGGCCTGCATTATCAATGCCTGCAAATCACATAGCCCACTGAACCATCTAATGTGTTAAGAGGAGTATTTTTCCTGCTACAACATTCAGGGGTCTAAATAAAGGTGCCAGGGTTCAAACTCAGGAATCCACTCTCCTTTTCACTTACAACTAGCCTAGTGTGCCATCCTTTGTTTTACTCAGTGTTTTCAAGTAGCCTGTTGTGGGATTCGATCCAGGGCCTCTAACATCACTGCCCATATAGCACTTGGCCGCTAGCCCAAAGAACCACCTCATGCTGTAAGTGAAGCAACTTTCCTCAATTTGTTCAACAATCAATGTATTAATGGGAGCTACTCAGGTGATTTAAACCAGTTCATCTAATATCCCTGCACATAGATGATTGTCACTAGCCCACTGAGCCATGTCATGCCATAAGCAGGTAGAGCGACTTTCCTCAATTTCTTCAACCAGTGCATCACAATATTCAAAGCACTAAAAAGAGAGACAGCAACTGAAACCAGGGCCTTCATCATTACTCTCCACAGATTAACTGGCTTCAAGTCAAAAATAAACCAATGCCAACCGAACCTTCCACATTATACCATTGCCACCCTCACAACTCCACATTACAGCAATGCCATCCCCACCACTAAGCACTCCCACACAAAGGTCACATTTATCCTGTCTACATTGCACCAATACCATCTCAAGCCTCCACATTATATCAATGCCAACCCAAAACCTCCACATTGCACCAATTCCACTTCTCAACCTCCACACAACTCCAACATTCTTAGCACCTCCATGTTACACCAGTGCCTCCCTCACCCCATTACACCAATGTTACCCCCCAGCCCCCCACAGTATACCAATGTGATCTCCACTCCTATGGATTTGAGAGTGTCATTGGTGTAATGTGAATATGCTGGTTGGTGAGGGTGACAGTGGTGTACTGTGGTGGGATGGCACTGGTGTAATCATCATCAGCTATTTATATAGCACCACTAATTCTGCAGAGCTGTACAGAGAACTCACTCACATCAGTCCCTTCCCCATTGGAGCTTACAGTCTAAATTCCCTAACATTACACACACATACAGACCAAGAGAGACTAAAGTCAATTAAATAGGAGCCAATTAACCTACTGGTATGTTTTTGGAGTGTGGGAGGAAACCCACGCAAACGCAGGGAGAACATACAAACTCCACACAGAGTTTGGTAGGGGGTGGCCTTATGTAGAAGGGTTGAGGTGGCATTGGTGTAATGAGGTGGGGATGACACTTGTGGAATATGGAGGGGGTGAGGGGTGGGGATTGCATTTATGTAATATGGAGGGGTTGAGGTGTGTATGTGGCATTGCAATTTGGAGGGAGTTGAATGGGATTGGTAGAATGTGTAGGGTTGAAGGGTGGGGGTAACAATTGGATAATGTGAAGGGACTCAGGGTTGCATTGGTGTAATGTGCACAGGGGCGCACGCAGGGCGACGCTTCTTTGACAGCGCCGCGGCTGCTGTATAAGACAGTGCCGATATGGTGGGCACTGAGTTAGCGCAGAGGGGGGGTTTCTGGAGACTCAGAACCCCCTTGCGTGCGCCACTGGTGCAGGAGCAAAGGTGAGACAGTCACGCCACATGTTTAAGGCATGAGATTGCTCAGTGGGCTAGCAGCTAGGTTCTCTATGGGTAATTATAATCAAGGCCCTGATTTAAATCACCTGGCTGGCTCCCTTATTGGTACCTTGGATGGTGCCTGAGACTGTTTGGAGATATTGAGGAATGCCAAGGCACTAATAAGATGGCTTAGTGGGCTAGTGGCTAATTGCTCACTGGGAAACAATTTTGACCCTGTTACAAATCTCCTTTCAGTCTTAAAAATTACCTTGATTAGTAAATTGGATAATGCAACTGATAGGCTGTACTTCCCCACTGTCTCTAATATGGAGATGCTTAGGGTGGGGCTAGCATTGGTGTAATGTGGATGTGGCTGAGCCAGCCCCCCCCCCTGCAAAAAAATAATAATAAAAAATATATGTATATGAAACAGTAGGTTTCAAAAGAAAAAAAAAGAAAATAAGAAAGTCGGCAGTGAGGGGCCCGGGCCGGAACCGGGTAATTAGTACTCCCCCCTCTCGGCGGCCCTGCTTAGGGAATTGAGAAATGAAATGCTTTTTCAACATCAGTAGATGGAAGTAATGTATGGGACTTTATTATGGTCATAGTTGATCAGATGTATGATTTTAGTGACATTATCACAAGCTTTTTGCAAGCAAACCCCACCTGGTTGTTATGAAACAAATCTGACAAAAGACCCTCAGCTACCCAGATCACCACCCTAAAAACAACGCATGGTCTCACAGATCCATGGAGACTGTTAAACCCCTCCGATAAATCCTTCACCTTTCATTCAGGGATTCATAATCCTTTCTCACATAATGGCCAAACGCCTCCAAACTATGTTGCACTCTCTGTTGACCTCACATAAATTTTTCCATGGACACCATTCGGTACGCGGTATTCGCACTGCAATAGCCCCGATAATAGCCTCTTCCCAGAACCCCCATTCTCCCAATATGTTTCTCAGTCTGGATGCCCACAAGGCATTTGATGCAGTATTTTGGTCCTTTTTGTCAGCTGTATTGAATAGAAGGGAATTTGGAACAGATTTTGTAGCAATGATTTACTATTTCTATGACACCCCATCAACATCTTTAATTATCAACACATTACTAGGAGATCCCTTAGTGATGACAAGAGGTACTTGACAGGGATGCCCGATGTCCCCACTGTTGTTTAACTTATCATTAGACCCAACGCTGAGAGTAATCCAGCAATGGTCCCAGATGAAGGGCATCTTTATTGGTACAGAATGTACCAATATCACAGCATTTGCAGAAGATATTCTGCTTCATATTTCAAACCCGGAGTCCTGCTTGAGTTCATTAATGGAGAAAATTGGGGAATTTGGATCAGTGTCAGGATTTGAAGTAAATCTTGAAAAATCAACGGCTTTTTCCCTTGGACGAGGTCCAGTGAAACCTCCATGGGCTCAGCCCCTTTTACTGCAGTAAGCTGATCAAGTCAATACCATATTTGGTGGTCCAACTTCCGAGGAGCATGGCCACTCTCTACAATGTTAATATTGATAAAGCTATAACTAATATGCAAAAAGAACTGGAGGGTTGGGAGCGACTTAATCTTTCTTATCTGGGCAGGGCAAACCTCTTGAAGATGATATAGTTTCCTCGTTTATTGTATCCTCTGCAAACATTGCCACTCCTTTTAACAAAAAAAGATGCACAGCAAATTAACCATCTATTCCGCAAATTTATATGGAAAAAGAAGCGTCCTAGGATTAGCCTCATTAAACTCCAACAACCAAAAACAAATGGGAGTATAAATTTCCCTGACATAGTGCTATATAGCCATGCAGCTCACCTGCACGATCTGAAGGACTGGCTGATGGATCAGAGTACATACACTAACCTAACAGTGGAGAAACAATTCCTTCCTGATATCCATTTTAAGACATTCCTTCATTTGCATGACCAGAAATTACCTTCCCATATTCTTGAAAATCCCCTTGTCCTTTCTGTAAGGAAAATTTGGCATATATTACGATATAATCTTCACCTTAACCCTTATAAATCTATACATTTAGTGTTTGTTAAAAACCCTCAATTCCAAAATGACATGGCGGCTCGCCCCTTCACTGTGTGGGAGAGGGAGGGACTGCGCACAGTTGGACAACTATTGGATAAGACCAGGATAAAAACCACACTGCCACATTGGGGCACTGGAGTTATTCCCCTTATTAGGACCATGTGGCCTTTCTTTTATCCAAGCCCAACATTATGCCCGAGAGGTAATATCCCTCTTCACAGCAGTGGACTAAACCCCTCAACGTTTTATTACTAGCCACCGATTCTAAGAGAGCCAAATTCTCTAACTATGGCTTTCTGAGAACTATTATAGATCACACTAAAATTAATTTGGGTCTGAGTGGGTGGTTACACCATTTCCCTCGATTTACATAACAGATGTTGTTGAAGGAATTGGCTACCTCGATAAAAAAAAATTCCAGCTTCCATAGTGTGCAGCCGTAAGCAATATATGAAGACAATGATTCTTCATCAAACACAGATGAGGACAAGCTAATGGATGAGAGTTTTGACAGTGATGAGTAGTTTTATGATGAATAAAACTTGAGTTCAATAACTTTATGCAATACATTTTTTTTCAAATTTCGGGGCCTAAAATTAAGGTGCGTCTTATACATGGGAGAATCCTATACATGGGAAAATACGGTACATTATTGTCTATGGGCTTGTCCCGTAATTAAGGCCTTCTGGAGCCGTGTATGGAGATTTTCGGCTGCAAATTTAGTAAATTACTTACCATTCACTCTTGAATTGGCAATATTGGGCATTCTGCCTCCCGATACGTGGACCTCCGCAGGGGGGAGAAGGTTACTTATGGCAATATCTGCATCGGCTATGAAGTCCGTTCTTCATATGTGGGTTCAGAATTCTCTCTCCAACACTCGATTTGTTTAAGGAGAAAATGTATTTCCTCCTACGGATGGATTGGCTGGAGGCATCCCTCCAGAAGGGTACATTAACTCCTAAGTTTTTTGAAACCTGGTAAAGTTATATTAATACCCTACCCACCCCGCTGCGAGTACAGCTCCGTGATTGTTTCTACCAGACGCTTTGGTTTGAAACTAGAGTATTTCTGCAAGACCCTCCGATCTCCATATAGGAGATTACTGTAAGCCTATCTGTTTTTTCTGGTTTCTCTGCACCTTTATGTCTGATGGTTTTTTTTGGTAGTTATTTGGTATGGGATGGAGAAAAATGGGTGGTTTTTTTGTCTGCTTCCGCCCCTGGGGGATACTACAATTACAATGTGCTGTAAGTTAATTTTGCTAAAAATTCATAACTTATTTATGCTGGGAATATTTGTATTTGAGAAATTTAAGATGTTTTCTATGTAGACAAGAACAAAACCCAACATTGACGAGTCTACCAGACCGTGCTCCCAAAATCCTATTATCCTATATATCCTATAATCCTATATATGTACATGTCTGTTGATTGTACCTGAAATCATTGTCAATATATAACAGCTATTACTATGTTATATGTATTCAAACTTCTTCAATAAAAATGTTTAAAGAAAAAAGAAAGCTATGAGCTTAGCAAGCAATTTGGGATCAGTCAGTAGCTATAGCTTGATCTAACTCTTCCAAAGAAAAGGGTCACTCTAATTGTTCTTTAACATCTTCCAATAATCTGGGGAAATCTACTGATCTAATGTAAGAGTCTATGGGACCTATTTATTAAATATTGAAGCCTATGGGGAGAATATTGCGGTAGAGGGATCTTCGGATTACCTGCTCTCCCCTCCGGTCACTATCGCAAGTATGTCTCTGCGCATGCGCAAAGCAACTTTGCCATAGTGACTGGAGAGGAGAGCCGGACAACGTGACTTTAAAAGTAAGTGAAATCATCACCGGGACAGTCTCCTATCAGAAGCGCTGTCCTGGGATGATTTTTTAATAAATATGCAATAACAATCATCTGTCATCACTGCAATGACAGATGATAATTGATAAATATGCCGCTATGTGAGTTTTACAGGTTGCTATGTCTTTTGGAGGGGAATTTTTAGCTACTTTATAGAATTTAGAATAATAAGTATGAACGCCCTAATCAGTTCATTTTATTTGGACTCACTCTTTCCAATACAAATTTTAAATGCATGTATGTAAGTCAGCGCTCTTTGTGCTCAAACAGCTTTTGCCAAGACCCTACATGGTTTATGACAATGGCACAAACACTTCAATGCTCAGCCAATCTTGCCAAAAACAACAAGTTCGACCAACCAAATCTGCTTGTGTGGGAAAAATAAAAGATACTTGCACAGCAGTTATTCTCACCTGGTCAAACCTTTTGCTTTATACACTTAAGGAATAATTAACAACACTAAGCTAATTAGTGATAACACAGCTGATAATGAACAGCTGCAACACTGCCATTTAGGAGCATACATTCTACAATTACAGTTACAGACTCAATTGTAAACCAAGAATATGAATTGATTTGAAATAAGTAAGAAATGGAGCAAAAAAAGTCAGTAACAACAGATTTAGCCGCAAAGAGAAGACGGTATGAGAAAGGAAGAGAGCACAAAGTGAAAAAGAGAAAAACTAAGGAGTAGAATGAAAAGGATTAAAGGTTAATTCAGTTTTTCAACAAGTGTCTTCTATTAAATATATTGGGCCCGATTCATCAAGGCATGAATCTGCCGGTTTTGAGCGTACTCTGCACATGTCCAGAACCAGACCCTACGCCAATAAACGCAGCCCTGTCCGCTCCCTCTGCGAGCGCAAAGGACACTTACTACAGCCTCTAATTTTGGTGAGTGAATGGGGCGGAGAAGGGATGTTTTGCCGTAGTCAAGGTACAGTAGGGACATGCCAAGGTCAAGCACACATAGCCACGTCCGAATCTAGCTCTGAGCTTCTCAAAGGTACTTGATGTTCTGTCGTATCTCTCGCTCCAGCTACAGGGCTAGTTTAAGTCCTGAGTACTAGGGATGACAGTTCTGTATGCATGCTATAACATGTGTTTGCAAACTGGTGCAACTGTAAAAATGTTTTTATGTTCAGTAGACATTAAGATCCTAAGAAATGTATTTCATGAGAGGGGGGCATTTTTTTTTTTTATCATTAATACCTTTATTATTAACAGGTGATATTAATTCTATATTTTTTTCCTGTGCATTCTTTTGCAAATTTATAATCCACATAGGCTTTGGCCCTATCCTGCAGTGTCTTGTGTGAGCACAGCAGACCTACACCCGAATTCATCAGCGCGCGTTTCTGGAGATCCGTTCCTCGATGAATTCAGGAATGCACAGAGCCGATTTATGTGTGTTTTAAAACAAACGCATGTTGCACTCAGTAGGCAGGTGAGCTTAAATCCCAATATAGACATTTTGTATACAAAATTGTTCTTTATGTATATCATACTTGCCTACTCTCCCAGAGTTTCCGGGAGGCTCCTACATTTCGTGGAGTCTTCCTGGACTCCCGGAAGAGTAGGCATCCTCTTGGACACTTGTAGAGGCGGAGCTTAATGATCGTGCCTTTAAGCCTGCTATTCAATGTTGTGAATTTCTGCTTTTCTTTGTAGGGGGTGGGGCTAAGTTGACGCGTCAGTGTCACCATGCCTCCCCCTTACACTTGTAACATGACCTGTCCTCCGGGATCTCCCAGAGTACAGGTTTTATAAGTCGGCAAGTATGATATATATCCTGACACATAGTGATTTATATATTGTTTGTCTTTGAGTACCGGACAGCATTTTTCTTTTTTTTTTCTTTTGTTTGCACATGCACATTGGTCTCAATTGTCCTTGGCTCCTCAAATGATCTTATTCAATTGTACATATTTCATTAATTTAAAGAAGCATCCCTTCTGTTCTTACACTAAATTTTAACATTGTTACAATAATTGCACATGGTGACGCTGTGATTTCACTGCAAACTGTCCTTCCCGCTAGAACTTCATTTTGAAAAGATACAAAACCTAACAACTGGTACCAGGATTCACAGAAGCTCCTATAAAATGTACTTCTTTGGGTCACAACAAAAAAACAGAAACAAATGTATTGGGTATTTATTGTTTATACATTTAATTATTTTCTACTCTGTTAAAATAACTTGGAGTTGGACGCAGCAGGCACAGAAACCTTGTGACTCCTATATAACTACCTGTGCTCTTCCATTAATTTAAGTACTAAAAGAGAATCTGATAAATTAAATTACTGTTAAGATTTAAAGTTTCAAAGTTAATTAAACACACTGGTCCTATATTGAGTGTTTTTGTTGGAAAGGCAAGGTGAACCTCTAGGATAATCAGTATAATCAGTTGTGTTTCGGGAAAATATGAGTCAGATGTTCCGTAGAATGAGGTAATAATCAGATGTGAGATTCAGTGGGATATTCCCTGTAAAAACAAGCAAACAAAAAGAAGAACATTGGGTGTCACCATCTGAAATGCTGATGGCCTATCGGAGTGGCCTGGTAGCACTCTCTGTCTGAATGTTAGCCGCCAGGCACGACCATGCAGTGTGCAGCGGCACAGTTACTGGGTATGACAGGTTTCTGTTATACCAGTAAACAGCTGCTAGAAATCTGAATGATTGATGGCACTGGTCATTAAGAAATCAGAGTGGTGGGAGGTCTCCACACATTGAGTGGCGAATAGCTAGTACTAACAACCAATCAGAGTGCAGCAAGCTGTCAGATGTTCCCTGACCACAGGAGGTTTAAGTAATTAAATAATTCAGTCACCCCCACAGATCAGACTTTAACACTATAAAGATTGAGAGGGAGTTATATATAATAATGCCAGAAATCAGGATGGTAGGATGGGAGGGGATGTGTATGTATGTATGTATATATATATATATATATATATATATATATATAAATGCCACCAGCTTCTCGTGGTCGTTATTGGACAAATAAAGCCTCATGTCACACGAAGGGTGGATGTCATGTGAAGCTCAAGTTTAACCATTTGCTGCCCTCTTTAGTGTCTCTTGACATCAGCAAGGGTAGGTGCTAGTTTTAAAAAAGGCAGATTTATTGATTAAATATGACATTGAAAACTGCTACATATATGTTTCTCAGTAGTATTCCAGTAGTGTTCCTGTAGTAGTCTATTTTTAAAGGAGTTCTTAAGCTATTAAGCTACTGCAAATACATCTACATCATCAAAGCAGTTTTGCTATAAGTTTCACAAACATTAAAAATTCTTTGTACCTAACATTATGAATATTGTTATATTGAGAATATTTGGTAGATTGGTTGGTTAGATTGCATGTTATAGGCATATTTGCATTTTTTGTTTTTTAAACTCCTTATTTTGAAAGGAAACATGAGAACAGGACAGCATGGTGACTCAGTGGTTAACACTTCTTCCTCACAGCACTGGGGTCATGAGTTCAATTCCTGATCATGGCCTTATCTGTGTGGAGTTTGTATGTTCTCCCCCTGTTTGCGTGGGTTTCATCCGGGTGCTCTGGTTTCCTACCACACTCCAAAACCATACTAGTAGTTTAATTGGCTGCTATTAAATTGACCTTAGTCTCTGTGTGTGTGTTAGGGACTGTAAGCTCCAATGGGGCAGGGACTGATGTGAGTTCTCTGTACAGAGCTGTGGAATTGGTGGCGCTATATATATAGCTGATGATGATGAAAAATCAGATACTATAAACCCATAAATACAAAAGTTTTTTCCTCAGAATTTTGTTATTTGTAACAGAAAGAGAGACATAATATATGCATATTTTTAACCAAACATCTTTAAGCATTAAGTTTTAATCCTACTTCCTTCTTCTTTCACTAACTCGTAGTGCCACCAGGGACTCATGCTTGGGACCCATATGGTTTGGGAGATACTCCAGTCGATGCCTTTAACCAGTGGTGGAAGTGGGCTGATATATGGTGGTATCTGATATATAGTGGTATCTGATATATGGTGGTATCTGATATATGGTGGTATCTGATATATGGTGGTATCTGATATATAGTGGTATCTGATATATGGTGGTATGCCATACCACCACTTGAACAACTTGAGAATTCTGAATACAAGCTGAGCAGAATGACACAGAACAGCTCTGGCATTAAGCATAAGGTCATTTGTGCTATGTTCTCCAACAGCATGCACAATAAGAAAGGATTCAGTTTGCACCATCTTCATTCATCCCTTGTAGCATTTTAAAAGCACAAATATTTTTGTACTTTTACACTATGCTGATTGCATAGCACAAATGCAGAGGAAACCCTCCTAGCACGGTGGCTAAGTGGTTAGCACTTCTGCCTCACAGCACTGGGGTCATGAGTTTAATTCCTGGCCTTATCTGTGTGGAGTTTGTATGTGCTCCCCGTGTTTGCGTGGATTTCCTTCGGGTGCTCCTGTTTCCTCCCACACTCCAAAAAAATACTAATAGGTTAATTGTCTGCTAGCAAAATTGACCCTAGTCTGTGTGTGTGTATGTTAGGGAATTTAGACTGTAAGCTCCAATGGGGCAGGGACTGATGTGAATGAGTTCTCTGTACAGCGCTGCGGAATCAGTGGCGCTATATAAATAAATGATGATGATGATGATGATGAAGATGGCAAAAGTTATCACCTTGCCTCACACAGTCGTTCTCAGCCGAGCCACAGGAGGCACAAAGCGTAGGCTCACCTGATCTCCTTCTACACTACTGATGTTTAAGTATTATGCAACAATAGGGACAGTTTCTTATGTGGATTTGGCTGACATGTACCAGCTTACACCAGAGTTGTTATTGTGTAATCAGATCCTGCCAGATGTAAAGTCATTTTATAACGCAGACACTGAATCAGAGTGACTGCAGATGCCTTTGAATTTTTTTGCTAAGAAGACAAAAACAAGCAGGTATCTAAAACATTGCAACACAGAAGCTGAAATAGTCGTCCTTTATCTTTACATATGATCTGACTCATGGGTCTATTTAAGGGGCCACACTAGAAGGTTCACATTCTTTGTCTCCTATTGATGACCTTATGATTAATGTCCTCTTGCAGCCCACTATATTTTGCTCTTGTCCTGTCCCCTGTACCACTTACACCTCCTACTAGAGTCTGGTCCTCCCACTTCCTTCGTCTGCTATGAAAATCTAAAGTTTTGGGAGCCAGGGAATAGCGGAGGCTGAAGTGGGAAAGTGGCAGCTTCTCCAGCTACCAGTCTGGCAGAGGGATCCCCACAGACAGAATGAGAGTCTGGAGCATGGACCACGGGAGAGGGCTCCTGACTGCCTGGACCCTGTTCCTCCTGACAGGTGAGCTGCATCATGACCTGGACCCTTCCTCTCACACACAGACATAAGAGACACATCATCTTCTGATTAACCCTCGCATTGGCACAGAGAACTTCATCTAATGCTGCAGATGTATTGTTGTACAGCAGGGAAGGTCTAATTCAGCGTATTTGGGTCACTTTACAAAAATACTCTAAAGCTCAATAAAATAAAATAAATTGCTAGCTCTTTGGGGGAAAAAAGTACCTTGTACTGACTTCCATAGACTAGCATTTCCTGAGAGCGGGGATATTACATATCTTCCACCTGATTGAAAGGAGATGAGGTTCTTCTGGATGGTTGAGATGCCTAAAGTTCTATAAGGTACCGTTTGGGGTTACTGCTGGATCAGAACTAAAAGACCACATTGTTTTTATGACAATAGTTATATCCACTTTAATAACATCCATTAACATAAATTAACCCATGTAAGGAAAGTGATGCCAAGATGATATGAGAATTAACACACACCTAGCTTTTATAGGTAATGCAGTGCTAGATGGATGCAATAATGTTATTATAATATGATCTGCAAAGTGTCATCTTCAGAGCAGTTGTTCTGAGATACCTGGAAGTAAAAGTGTTATAATATTGCACAGTGATGATATGGGCTCTGGCTGTGTTACGGTTCATGCACTTTGTCCCTTTAATGAGGAGTCATTTTCCCTTTCTGTCTAACGCTGGACTCTCCCCGAGAGTTAAACATCTGGCAGTAACTGGAAACAAAATCCCCCATCAGCCCAAAATCCCAAAGCATAGCAGAAATGTGAGGAGCGGGGGGCTTGGGAGATGAAAGGCAGGAGCGGTGGGGTAGGGGGCAGGGGTGCTGGGCTATGTATCTTCTGAAGATGTTGCAGAATTGGGGGAGCTCAGGACCGAAAGGAGGCAGCGGAGGACAGGTCGAGAATTATTTGAACTACTGTAAGATCCACAAGTGTGTCAGGAAAGACTGTGCCACACGTCAGCCTCAGCAACACTAAGGAGAGGGAGCACATGTCACAGAGAAAGGAGTAAGATAGGACAGTGTGGTACCTGGGGGGAAATATAGAGATATCCTACAGACCCCAGATCTGTCTATCTATATCTAAGTAGGCAATGTGTACTAGTAAATGATGGAATACTTAAAGATCTAAGTAATGATGAGTAAACAACAAAATTGTGCATGTCATCTATAAATAAGAATGCATAGAAATAGCTATACCAATCATGTATTGGGGGCCATAGAAATAGCTATATCAATCATGTATTGGGGGCCATAGAAATAGCTATATCAATCATGTATTGTAGGTCATAGAAATAGCTATACCAATCATGTATTGTGGGTCATAGAAAATAGCTATACCAATCATGTATTGGGGGCCATAGAAATAGCTATACCAATCATGTATTGGGGGTCATAGAAATAGCTATACCAATCATGTATTGGTGGACATAGAAATAGCTATACCAATCATGTATTGGTGGACATAGAAATAGCTATACCAATCATGTATTGTGGGTCATAGAAATAGCTATATCAATCATGTATTGGGGGCCATAGAAATAGAAATAGCTATACCAATCATTTATTGGGGGTCCTAGAAATAGCTATATCAATCATGTATTGGGGGCCATAGAAATAACTATATCGATCATGTATTGGGGGCCATAGAAATAGCTATACCAATCATGTATTGGGGGTCATAGAAATAGCTATACCAATCATTTATTGGGGACCATAGAAATAGCTATACCAATCATGTATTGGGGACCATAGAAATAGCTATACCAATCATGTATTGGGGGCCATAGAAATAGCTATACCAATCATGTATTGGGGACCATAGAAATAGCTATACCAATCATGTATTGGGGGCCATAGAAATAGCTATACCAATCATGTATTGTGGGTCATAGAAATAGCTATACCAATCATGTATTGGGGTCATAGAAATAGCTATACCGATCATGTATTGTGGGTCATAGAAATAGCTATACCAATCATGTATTGGGGTCATAGAAATAGCTATACCAATCATGTATTGGGGGCCATAGAAATAGCTATACCGATCATGTATTGGGGGCCATAGAAATAGCTATACCAATCATGTATTGGGGGGTCATAAAAATAGCTATACCGATCATGTATTGGGGGTCATAGAAATAGCTATACCAATCATGTATTGGGGGCCATAGAAATAGCTATACCAATCATGTATTGGTGGACATAGAAATAGCTATACTAATCATGTATTGGGGGCCATAGAAATAGCTATACCAATCATGTATTGGGGGCCATAGAAATAGCTATACCAATCATGTATTGGGGCCATAGAAATAGCTATACCAATCATGTATTGGGGGCAATAGAAATAGCTATACCAATCATGTATTGTGGGTCATAGAAATAGCTATACCAATAATGTATTGGGGGGTCATAAAAATAGCTATACCAATCATGTATTGGGGGTCATAGAAATAGCTATACCAATCATGTATTGGGGGCCATATAAATAACTATACCAATCATGTATTTTGGGTCATAAAAATAGCTATACCAATCATGTATTGGGGGCAATAGAAATAACTATACCAATATGGTTTGGGGGGTCATATAAATAACTATACCGATCATGTATTGGGGGCAATAGAAATAGCTATACCAATCATGTATTGGGGGCCATAGTTGAGTGCTCATAAGGAGCAGACAAGCAACAGCTTCCTGTGGTTGATAATGACAATGTGCAGAAAGTGCTACTATGGCACTACCCTAATACAGCTATGTCTACTTAAAGGAAGACGTGATATTCCAAAACCACGGCCTGTGTTACTTGTTTGATGGTTATGGTGTCTTGACCTAGTAAACTAGTAGAGACATAGCCATTTGATTGTGTATATATATATATATATATATATATATATATATATATATATATATATATATATATATATATATATATATATATATATATATATATCTGAGTTGTAGAGAATAGTCACCTAAGGAAGAACTTTAATTCACTAGGTGAAATTCTGAGTATTGCTCATTTAGTAACCTCTTATGTGTACTAAGAGTTTGGGAAAAAAAATGTACCATCCGTCCATCATACCAGGATACCTTCTTCAGGGTGAAAATACCTTACCATATTAACTTCCTGGCTGAACAGTATAAACTCTGATGACCATGTTTATAAATAATTATGCAACAGCTCTATGATTTAGATTTTTCTTCCATGCTAACAGCTGACACCTGGTATACCTCCAGCCTTCCATGGCAGTGCCCGCCTTGCCTACCTGTAACGTTAGTTAGTGACAAGAGCCTAGGGCTCAAAGCTGTTTTTCAGCTTATAAAACAAGGATAGGCATAAAAATGTAGCGTGCACAATTAATCACCTGGGATTAAATTTATTAATCACCTGGGGTTAAATGTATCAAGCTGAGAGTTTTCTGGCGTGTTTGAAAAACCAATCAGATTCCAGCTATCATTTATTTAGAACATTCTACAAAATAATAGCTAGAATTTGACTGGTTGCTATAGGCAACATCTCCACTTTTCAAGTCCACCAGAAAACTCTCAGCTTGATACATTTACCGCCTACCGTGTATTAACTCGTGCAGTGAAAATGGTTATTACCAGCATTTATTTAGAGTAATAGGACAAAGTTTTTGGTGTATATGACATTATGGGCTCTGACCCTCACCTTGTTACACCGTTACCCCTTTCCTTCGTCTATGTCAAAATTTACTTAGAACATCTCTTCAATATATCTGGAGCTATTGAATGTAACCCAGATCCATATTCTGCAAACACACCGCACAAATGACCAGGATCTGTTTGTAAGCCTATCAACATAGAGCAGAGTTTTAGGAACAGGTATTCAATTACTATACATATAATCAGGACTTTGGGTTTTCCAGATAAGGGTTTATCCATAATTTCTTACACCTTGTCTAAAATCTATATATGCAGCATATATACATTTTCCTTCTATGACAGTGCTCCTTGTAGTAACTATAAGACTAAACACATCTGGGTATATGAAAACTAAATAAATTGAAGCAATGTATTTTTCTTCTTTATGTACTTCAGAGTTTTGTGGACGATGGGTTTAGGAGATCCCATACCTTTACTTATAATGAAAGAGTCATAGTATGTATAGTAGCAAAATATGGTAAATATTATATTTATATTGAGTAATAAGTGTTAGCTGGAGTAATTACAAATTATTAGCAGTAGTAATATGAGCTAAGTCTAGTACTCATGAGTCATCGGCTGATCTATGGAACAACAGCATTTATTGGAGTGTGGAGACTATATGGGATTTTAGGGGGTAATCAGGAGAAACCAAATGAATAATCTACTGGGAGTGATTATATGGAGTGATGACTTTTCAGTCTGATTCTTTTTTTTGTGATCAGTTCGTTATTAAAGTTCATTTATAAATAATAGAAAGCAAACTTACCCTGAACAGAGGAGCTATTCAATGGGATTTAGGCCATACATGGACTTAAATGGATGTTTATACAGTGTATAATACATAGAACAATCTAACATTCCAAATGACTAAAAAGGGGGTTCAGGTACTCTGATGCCCAAAGGTTAGACACAGAATAAGGAGCTTGGTAAAGTATACTGGTAAATACCAACCAATATTGGCAGAGACACTATGGGCTAGATTTACTAAGCTGCGGGTTTGAAAAAGTGGGGATGTTGTCTATAGCAACCAATCAGATTCTAGCTTTCATTTATTTAGTACCTTCTACAAAATGACAGCTAGAATCTGATTGGTTGCTATAGGCAACATCCCCACTTTTTCAAACCCGCAGCTTAGTAAATCTAGCCCTATGAGTAAAAGGGGAACACCCATACAGGAGGTGTATACATCACTTTGCAGAATGGTACAATATGTGAGGTAAAAGGAACAGGTGAATTTGGATCCAAAGGTGTAAAGTAAGTAAAACTGAGTATGACCTCTAGGATGATGTTGCCTTAGACATGGTCCTACAGCTCACAGGAGGAGCGTACCATCTCTCTAACCGCAAACAAGCAACTCCTGTTCAGCAAAATTTACCCCTCAGCAATGTTGTTTGTGGCACAGGCCAGTAATGATCCAGAATCCAACCTACAGTATATTTCACCCTTTTGGGGGTTCCTCAGTATGGGTTAAGGTGTATGCTAAGCATGTAAAGTGCTATAGAGACGATGTTACATTTATGAATACTGGTGCAGTGGAAAAAATGGAAGTGCCTATGGCAGTCAGTCAGATATTTGCATTCATTTTGTGAAAACCTGCTCTTGTCTCCCCCATACTCAAGAAACCGTCCCTTGATCCCGCCTCTCTCTCTAATTACCGCCCTATTTCGCTTCTTCCTTTTGCCTCCAAACTCCTTGAACGGGTTGTCTACAACCGTCTCACCTCCTTTCTTTCCTCTCACTCACTACTTGACCTGCTCCAATCTGGTTTTCGCCCCCTCCACTCCACTGAACCTGCCCTTACTAAGGTCACTAATGACCTTCTCCTCGCTAAATCCAATAGACACTACTCCCTTCTTATCCTTCTTGACCTCTCTGCTGCCTTTGATACCGTTGACCACGCACTCCTTTTGCAAACTCTCAAATCTTTAGGCCTATGTAACACTGGCATCTCCTGGTTTTCCTCTTACCTCACCAACCGCTCCTTCTCAGTCTCTACTCATGATTCTACATCACCCCCTCTTCCCCTATCCTTTGGCGTTCCTCAAGGCACCGTTCTTGGCCCCCTGCTTTTCTCCCTCTACACCTCCTACCTTGGTGTCCTCATCCACTCCTTTGGCCTCCAGTACTACCTCTATGCTGATGATACCCAAATCTATCTTTCATCCCCTGACCTCTCCCCTTCCCTTCTGTCTCGTGTCTCCTCCTGTCTCTCGGCCATCTCATCTTGGATATCCCAACGCTTCCTTAAACTCAATATTTCAAAGACCGAGCTTATAGTCTTCACCCCTGCCAGGATTCTTCCACCTCCCCCCTCTCTATTTCTGTTAATAACACTACCCTCGTTTCTGTCCCCCAAGTCCGATGCCTTGAGGTCATCCTTGATTCTTCCCTCTCATTTAAACCTCACATTCTGTCTTTCTCAAAATCCTGTTACTTCCACCTTCGGAATATATCTAAGATACGTCCCTTTCTCACCATGGAAGCCACGAAAACCCTTGTTCACTCGCTTATTATCTCTCGCCTTGACTACTGTAACCTCCTTCTCTCTAGCCTACCTGATTCTTGCCTTGATCCTCTTAAGTCTATCCTCAATACTGCTGCCCGCCTCATTTTTCTCTCCCGACGCTCTATCTCTGCGGTCTCCCTCCAACAGTCACTACATTGTCTCCCCATACCCTACAGAATTAAATTTAAACTCCTCACCCTCACCTTTAAAGCTCTTAGTCAATCTTCCCCTCCCTACATCTCCAATCTCATCTCTACCTACACTCCTACTCGCCCCCTCCGCTCTGCCTCTGACCGCCGCCTCACTACTTCACTGATCACCTCCTCTCACTCTCGTCTTCAGGACTTTGCCCGGGCTGCTCCCCTGCTGTGGAACGATCTTCCACGTTCCATCAGGTTAGCATCTACTCTCAAAGGCTTCAAGCGTGCCCTTAAGACTCATTTCTTTATTCAAGTCTATCAGTCCTCCTAACTTTCTTGTCCTGGCTCTCTCCCCTATGTACCACCCTTTATGTGTCTCCCCCTTCCCTTTAGGTTGTTAGCTCTCATGAGCAGGGCCTCTTTCCTTGTGTGCTCCTTCTACTGTTCCTTCACCCTCTGTACCCCTTGGCCTGCTTTGTTATCCCTGTTTTCCCTGTTTTATTAAGCTTCGGCCTTCTTCTTGCTGATTTCTACCATCCCTTTCACTATCTGTCAGATATAATCTGATTTACTTTACCCTGTCACCTGTGTTTGTATATATTTGTGTATCATGTTGTGTCTTGGTTCTGTTTTCTGTATATGTAATGTATGGCGCTGCGGACCCTTTGTTGCGCCTTATAAGTCAAAGATAATAATAATAATAATATGATTCTGGTTGCCATGGGCAACACCACCTTTTACCCTTTGCAGCAGTTTTCATAAATGTCCCACAGTAGTGTCCCTTTTAGATTCTGCTTGTGCCAGTTTAAAGCTTCCGTAGACATTCAGTGGTACTCACAGAATGGAGTCCCCTAAAACTGCCATCCTCTGGGCTTGATTATTCTAGCAAAAGTATCTGGTCGGTATATGTTGTATGCAGACTTCCTTCTTATCCCTTACACAAATTTCTAGAAAGATTTGAAGACATGTAATGCTTTCTACAAATAGCATTTATCAACATTATAAACATTATTCAATCTATATATCAAGTAGCAAATTAAATGTAGATTTTTGCAGAAATGAAAGTTTTCATTTTTAAACAGTTTCCCTGCTGCCCCCTAAAACTTGTTGCCTTAGGCCAGTGCCTCAGTTGCCATATTATACTGCTACTGCCAACAGCCCAACATCACTTTATGTCTCGCATGTAGGGTATGAACTTGTACTTCTGTGATTTTATGGGCCATGTCTGGGCTCTTATTTTAATTGTTGGAATTGTTATAATGCAAAAGAAATCCCCAAAATATAGAAATGCTGGAGGAAATACAGTGGGGGCGTAGACAATAGTACATGTCCCTTCCCTATGTCTGAGAGCAGCAGTGGATATCCCACTGGTGATATTGTCACTCTATTTTCTATAATTATCCCATTGCTTTACAGAGCTAGAAAGCCACAGAAAGTTCCCTGGCTTTCATATAACATGAACCATGTGGACAGATTACACGTTGACAAAATGTTTTACAATCTCTCCTCACGGATCAGAAAACTCCCTGTAGATCTCTTTTGCCTCTCACTGGCTCCATTGAGATTACTGCACATTTCCTAAAAGTAATATGTAGACTAAGTATAAATCCTTAGCACTGTGATATACAGCAGAGCATGTTACTATACAGCTAGAGTTATCACTGTAACCTCCAAAAAGAGAGTATCACCATAAAAGTTGCTCATTGGGCTTCTAGCACAGAGATATAAAATTAGAGCTCGTATGACTGATAAAAACATTATATTCTCCCATTCCCTGCCCAGCTACAAGTACTGATCAGAGAACTTGCGAATCAGCCTGAAATCCTTTTCCCTAGAACTCATACGGGTTAATTTAAGAACAGCTCCCGTGCAGATCATTTTTTTACGACATTCCTGTGGGTTGTGCACTTTCCGTCTGGAGGTTTTTTCAGGACATTATTCTGTAAGTAACGAAATATTCTTCTCAGCAGCCAGATAATGCATGCGTTCTAGCGCACAGTGCTGCAGCACACAGACATGAAGATCACTCACTGCTCCTAAGTATGCTTCCTAGAAAATACTGTAGGCCTCATTTACAAAATGCACTGTTTTTATTTCGGTGCACATAATGGTGCCCCCGAAAAATCACACACAGTGCTAAAGTAGAAAAGGCTTACCTCGAAGCACTTCAGAGACACCTCTTAAATTGAATTAAACTGTTGTTCTCTTTCTGACATTTAGTTTAGCCTTATTTATGGCTTAAACTAATCATGAGAGTGAAGGTACATTAGGTCTATGTTTATTATATATGTCACATAGTGATGGAGGTGGTTCAAATCAGGCTTTAGGCTTAGTGTGACGTCGTAGCCAGCGTCTTACTTGAAGCCAGGCACCAGAATTTGGTATTTAGCTTGGATTTGAGTAAAGGTCATGGGACTGGTGTTTTCCTATTATTCCTATAGTATAGTAAATTCTTAGTTATGCCATAGGTTTAAGCCTGGGAATGATTTAGCTAGGTTCAAGATTAATAATCGACTAGGTGGTAGGGTTAATTCTTTGATAATCAATTTCATTTTATCCCATGCGTACAATGAGTTTGTGGTGGGTCTTGAACTGTCAACGTTGCTGGGTTTAATTGTTTTTTGGGATCCATATAAGGTCTACCATGTGGAAGGTCTCTTGTATGGCCTTTTTTTAGCCCTACTCCGGGTTCCTGTGGAGATGAGAAGAACCATTTTTTAAGTTGGTCTATGAGGAACACTTGTTGATATTTTTCTAAATTTGGCAGTGTGTTGTTCCCTAGATAATCTAGGTATCTATTTTCCAAATAATTGTTATCTTATCATCATCCCTCTTGACTATTGCAACCTGCTGCTATCTGGCATTACTGACACCCATATATCCACACTTCAATCCATCCTAAATGCTGCTGCAAGACTGATCTTTCTCTCTCACCGCTCCACATCTGCTGTATCACTTTGAAAATCCCTAGACCACCAGAATCCAATTCAAATTACTCACCCATACCTACAAAGCCCTCAAGAACACCACCCCTGCATACATCTCAAATCTCATATCAAAATACTCTCCCTCCCACCTTCTTAGATCTACCTCTGACATGCGCCTTGTCTCATCTCTGGTAACCACCTCTCACTCCCACCTACAAGACTTCTCCAGTGCAGCTCCCCACTTATGGAATTCCCTACCACGCTCTATCAGACTTTTCCACAGCCTTAAAATCTTTAGACGCTCTTTGAAAACCCATCTCTTTTTTAGAGGTGACCTTATCCTTGATAACACTATTCACACTGATGCACCCTCACAACTGTCCCAAACTCCAGTCTGAGACATATTTGCTCCTTTTGTTTCCTCTCCCACTTAGAATGTAAGCTCTCTAATGAGCAGGGTCTTTCATACCCTTTGTTTTCATGTCTGCATTTATTTTTTCACCTCACAGCATAAAATTTGTTGAAGTGTTTGAGAGGCATTATAAACGGTATGGTGGAAAAAAACAACAACAGTATTTTAGGTAACAACATTATTTATAAGATTTATTGAAATGTTATATAAAACTGTTAGTATAGCCATCTAGGTCTGGAGATTTGTCTTTAGTCAGTGATCTTATGGCCATTTTTAATGTCCCATCTGTCGAAAGGATACAGAGAGATTGTGTTATTTCCGGAGTTATAGTGGGTAATCTTAAATGGTACATGGAGGAATTTATAGAAACTACTGTGAGTTGGTATATAGAGGGGTCTTTTCTAGATTGTTTTTTTTCTTTCGTAAAAAGCCAAAAAGGCGTTCATTATATCAAGAGGGTTTGATACTGTAGTCCCTTTCTTATTATTATGTGTGTTCATTATTCTATTTAGTGTTGTTTTCCCTCTTAGTTTGATTTCTATATCCCTTTCTATTTGTGTCAGAGACAAGGTGTGGAGTTTTTCCCTCGACTTTGAGTGCTTGCTGCAAATATTAAGTGTTTGTGGGGCACCTTTCAAATGGCTTTTCAAGTTCTATTATTTATTTCCCTAAATTAAGCTGTACTTTATTGTCTATTTCTTTTATTCTATCTGCTACTTATATGGCCGCACTTCTTAACACAGCCTTGAGAGTACACCAATATGTAAATCTGGGCAATTTGTTTATAGTGTTTCCTGTTTGACTTTGTTTGGCTTGTTTGGTCTCAGTAGATTATAATAAATAATTTGGATATCTATTGGAGGGGTTAGTGGATTTTAATTCCCATTTATATATCAGTCTGCCCATGCTATTGGTAGGATAGTCTGGGTTTGGTGGCAGGATCACTTATCTGTCAGGATCAAATCTATAGTATGAGCTATTGACATGTAAGTAGAATGTATAGTATTTAGTATTTAGTGTGTGACCCAACATACGTTGTAGATGGTTAATTTCCTGCAAAATGTGTTAGAACCCAGAGGAAGCTCTTAAACTGGCATTACTTATTACCTTCGTATCTGGTAGAGATAATTTCAACCACGTTAAAGGCTCTCATCATTATTATTGCCCCACTCATGGATTTTATTGAATCTCTCAACACAGTTCTTTAATAAAGTGAATTTGTGTTAGTTGAGGGCATATGCAGTCTGCCTACTAGAGTCAGATATTGTGCTTTTCTGCTTTCCATGTTATGTTCCATTTTAAAGGGGCAGTTTACATTCAATAAAATATCTACTCTATTCCTTTTGAAGGGACTGGTAGCTTAAAAGTACATTGGGCACCTAACCTAAAATGGTTACTTTGATCCCCACAATATCAACTTTGTGTTTTAAGAATGATTTTAGAGCAAGCCTACATTTATTTAGGGAGTATAGTCACTGTGAATAAATTAATATAAAAATGACCATGGTATCTTGAAGGTGGGGGAATTTAGCGATGTGTGTAGTAAGTAGAATTATGTTCATACCCTGTAAGAAAAGTAGCAACATATAAACCAACAACATTAAACTTGGCATAGATCAGTGTTTCTTTCCCTCCGCTGTCCATTACTGGTGTATAGTGCAGGCGTTTGGGGCATTTAAATGTCAATAGGAATGTTCCAGCCCTTCAATGTTTTCAGGCCTGTTCATGTTCAGTCCATTCTTCTGGCCATTCAGTTTTGTTGATAATCCCCAGCGGTACATTATGTTGGCTGATCTCAATGCCACTATAGTAGGTTTGACTAGATGTTGTTACGCTAACATGGTGGGAGATAAGAGCTGAAGTTCTCCCAGCAATCCAGTGTAGAATGTTGAGGGTTTGGCAGCTCTGAGAGACCTTTCTCTTATGTGGTGTTAGTGGTCTCTGAGCAAAGTGTCTCGGGGAGTCCCTTCTGGAGCTTGTCTGGATTTTAGTAGTCCTGACTTTTCCTGACGCTAATGGGGAATACCATTAAGATTATTGGGCCGATTGTTCCGATTTTAATCGTTCCATACATGGTGTATTAATTGTGTATGTTTTACCTTCTATAAAACCTACATGAGTGTGATGATCCCTTAATCAATGTTTGGTCTATAATATGTGCAGGTTTGTCGAATGTGCTGTTTTTATTATTAATGTAATATATTATAGATTGTCTTATTAAATACTTATATTACTAACAATGAATTGTGACAACTTTTGTTTAAAGATTCAAAGTTTGATTTTCAAGCGCTGTATGTTTTTTTCTTTTTGTCTACTTTATTCTGCTTGTGGCAGTTCTGTGGCTTTCTCTGGCAAGTATATTATTCCAGTAAGTTATTGTATTTGTCGCCTGAGATCAAGCAAGCCTCCACAGAAATATTTCTGTAGCTGCTGTCTGGTTGGTCCTATTACAGGACTTTACGGCTGTGCATTATAGATATTTTGTTATTAGAGACTTGTCTAAGCCGCTAATATATTACTGTATTTACTCTAACAAGCAGTCCTTCAATGTTTGATGTGTTTGCTAATAATATCAGAGTTAGGCTTCACATATGCTACGGGGTGTTTTCCTCTGATGGAGCCTATGGATTTCTAGGGGCACCACTTTGGGTAACCCTTCTTCCTCAGGGGTTAATATTTAGGTCGCTATATTGCTCTTGTGGGATGTATGTGTCCCAATTATTTGTTGTATTATTATTGTATTATTAATATTATTGTATTATTATTATTATTGTATTATTGTGTTATTAATCAGCAGCCGGGAAGCCTTTTTTATACTGTCTCTCTGATGGACTTTTCTAACAGAGCTACTGAGTTGCAGCTCTGTCTGCGTTGTCGGCAAGGAGTTCCCAGCTTACGGGCTTGCAGTAGGCCACGACATAGCGGTTGTCTCAGACCTCTTATTTCCTGACCGAGACCAGTGGAAAGAGCTTTGGTCATTACCAGGGATCTGGCTCTATACCTTAGGGTACAGGCAATACCCAGTTACCGTGGGTGCTATATTATTTTTGGCAGAGCTCATTTACCAGCAGCCGACACGTTAGGCTCTCTAGCCACCCCTTTATTTCATTTAAAAAATGTCGCTAAGTAAAATTACATTTTATTTTTGCACTGCTGCACAAATCTAAGCATAATGATGTACTTACTACTTACTTTGCAAGAAATGTTTGTCCTCCACGCAACACTTCCACTATGCCCACCCTGTGCAAACACCACCATCTTGCTCTACATATCTATGGCTTTAAGAGAAATCTACACGCATTTAAACAAATCAAGGCACTCTGCAAGTTTTTACCTTCAGTATATTTCTGTTGGTATCCGTTAATATAAGTGGAGTTATTGCATATTATTGTCTGCTATTATCACACATAATACCATGTACAACTTTCCAAAAATGTATCTCTGCATATTTCTGCTTGGTTCCTGTGAATTTCCTACAGCTAAGCCTATGATGACTCTCTATACCTTCTGCTGTTCCATGTCTAGGTCATAGCAAGAGAGTTGGAAGGAGGAGGATTTTTCCTACATGTTTTAATTCTAACCTTACTTTATTAGTGCTGAAACAAGCTGTTTTGGTTTGTGGTTATCTAAAAACGGGTAAGGAGCGACTCCTATTTGCCTCAGCATAAAATCCACAGTTCTATATGACTGTATGAGGAGGGTTCAGTACTAGGAACTGTATGCTCTGAGAAGCCAGTATTCTCACTTTTTTTCACTTATGCAGCCACTAATTGAAGCCAATACGAAAAATCTGATTTTCCCATTAATCCCTGCAGTATTCTCCACAAATCAGGTTGCATGTTAAAATCATCTCTGTCATGAATCTAGTCACACCTAGTAGACATCACATTTCTGCCACTTAGTGGCAATTATTCATTTATATTATTTTTAATTTTCCTTTGTATTTGTTTAATGCAAATATTATTAGGTGAAAGTATATTACTTTCTACAAAGGTATCACTAAATTTAGGCAAACCCAATTTCTGCAAGTATAGAATGATTGTCCAAGAATAAATATGCAATTCTCTCCTCCCAAAATCCTCCTTGCTGTTGTACATCAAACCTCTGACAATAGAACAGCTTTGGAGTAAACAGTCTTATATTGTCCTTTAGATTGTAAGCTCTTGCGAGCAGGGCCTTCTTACCTCATGTCCTCCTCCTCTTGTTACCCTTCCTTCTGCATGCCAGCACCTCCTCCCTGGGCTCCTGCCCTTAGTCTCCACATCTCCCACACCTTTGTACCTCAATCACTGACACTGATCCTGGTACTTGCACCCACTCTGCCGGCACAGGTTCAGCTTGCTCTGGTTCGTTCCCCTACCTCTCCTCCTTCCCTTTTTTAGTTTTATAGTGTTCTGGGATACCATTATACCTTATTGGCCTGTGTGGCGCAAGGACGTCACCCCTTTTACCCCTGTCACGTGACCTGTCCTCCCGGAGAACAGAATCACGAAGTCGGCAACTATGAAGTAGACAGAAGAGGAAATCACTGCTTTCCACAGAGAAACAAACCAAAAACTAACATTGTCGTCTGTCTCACATTTGCCACAAACCACTTAGATGACCCAAAAAGCTATTCAAAGGTTGTTCTGTGGACAGTGGGACAAATGTGGAATTTTCTGGCATAACTGACAACTGCTATAATTAGAGAAAATTCTGGATCTCAACAAATCAGCTTGATTTATAAGTCGTCATCATCATCATCATTTATTTATATAGCGCCACAAACTCCACAGTGCTCTATAGAGAACGCACTCACATCAGTCCCTGCCCCATAGAGCTTACAATCTAAATTCCATAACACACCCACAGACAGACGGGTCAATTTGATAGCAGCCAATTAACCAACCAGTATGTTTTTGGAGTGTGGGAGGAAACCGGAGCACCTGGAGGACACCCACGCAAACACGGAGAGAACATACAAACTCAACACAGATAATGCCATGGCCGGGAATCAAACTCATGACCCCAGTGCTGTGAGGCAGAAGCGTTAACCACTAAGCCACTGTACTGCCCTTAGTCAATTATTGAGAGAAGAAATGATTCTAAATAGGACCTGAGCATTCTACAGGAAAATATGTTTGTATCAAGCAATGCTGGTCTGCCTCAACTGCATGTGCTTGAGCATGTCCTTACCATACTCCGCCTCGGTTAGACCACCTCTTCCCTCCCCTGCGCTGCCTTCTAGTCATAAGGAGATGCAAAGGTCAGATGTAACATGCAGCTCTGCATGGGTGCATATATATGCAATCTCTTTGTGGGCACGTGCAGTGTAAATTTTTAGCATTTACGCTATGCAAATGGTCATACATCCAACTCAGCATCAGGCCCTGTGTGCAGTATTGATAAACATTACAGGTAGCATTGGATTTAAGTTGTTTCTGCTAAAGGAGAAGCCATCGGTTACAGTACACTTTTCCCCACAATGATTTTGATGCATATGTGCAATAAAGATATGATAAAGTTCACTTGTTTTGTTTAATTTGCTTATTTGGAAAATTATTCTTTTAATGCATTATTAGACTATATCTAAACTTAGATCTCATTTTAGGTCATAGAAATGAAAGATCTAAAGGTGCCCATACATAATACAATTTTTATGATCAATTAGTCCTTTTTAGACCTCACAAAACACTAACAGTGAAAATCTATTACGTGACATTTGGGGTGGATGGTAAATCTGGTCTAATGATCACCCAATATGACAATGTATGTGGTCATGGTGCTAATGGTGCCCTGTTAGCCCTTCAATTTCCGCGGCACCAGTATAAGGGCACCTTTACTATCATGCCTGGCATACACTAGTCACGTGTGCCTTTTCTGTGTTGTGTGCCATACTTCTCAGTCATACCAAACCCAGTCTCTTTCTTTTCTAGGTCTCACTAACACATTCAACATTGATGACAAGAAACCGAGGATAATCCCTGGGTCCAAGGATGCTTTCTTTGGGTATACTGTACAACAGCATCAGATTGCAGGCAAGAAATGGTACGTGTCATTCCACTAATCACCTTTTTGTCTAGGTCAGTGTTTCCTAAACTCAATCCTCTAACAAAGCATGTTTTCCAGGTCACAAGTTAAATTAGAGCCACCTGTGGATCTGTTACAATGTGTCAGTCAATAATGAATATACTTGTGCTCTAACAAGGAGATGTGGAAAACATGAACTGTTAGGGGTACCTGAGTATGTCGTAGTTACTACATGAGCAGCCCAGGGAATTTATTGTGGTGGGATACTCCACAGAGATACCTCCATCATATGGAAGGGTGCAATACCTATCATTTGTCTAGGTGGCGCTCTTACTTTAGCTGTCTCCTTACTTGAATGTTTCATCATCATCATCATCATCGTCATCTATTTATTTATTTATTTCTAAAGCGCCACTAATTCCGCAGCACTGTACAGAGAGCTCATTCACATCAGTCCTTGCCCCCATAGAGCTTATAGTCTAAATTCCCTAACATAGAAACTCACAGGCCGAGAGAGACTAAGGGCAATTTACCTACTAGTATGTTTTTGGAGTGTGGGAGGAAACTGGAGCACCCGGAGGAAACCCACGCAAATATGGGGAGAACATACAAACACTACACAGATAAGACCATGGTCAGGAATCGAACTCATGACCCCAGTTCTGTGAGGCAGAAGTGCTAACCGCTAAGGTTTCTGGAAAGAATGTAGAATGGTAGCAAATATAAAGTGAAATAAATATTTAAATTCTAAAGAAGCATTATATTATATATAATTAAATTATATTATTAAGTTGTCCTTTTTAAAATATGGTGTTTCAAGTTGAATTTCCCCAACAAACTACACTCACATAAATACTTTCAAAATCAATAACAATTTATCACAGAGGTGGATTTTCATTTCACCCCCTATTCAAATTTAACATTGGAATATTAATCTCTTTTTAATCTTTGTTTTAATTATTAAGGCCTTCCCTTGTTTTAGAGTGTGAATGTATTCTGCTGTTTATCAAAGCAAAAATCACAGCATTCTATAAATTCTGGACAGCTGGGGAAAAGAGTACAATAATATAATACAGTTTAGTACAACACGGTTAGAAAAATATTTAGAACAGCAAATGAAGACAGATCGCTGTGCTCAACATATAAAGCATTATTGATAAATGATATTATAAATAATAGAAGAAGCAGATTACAAAATGTTACTTTATCATACATTATTATATTGCCACAAGAGTAGTTTCAGACATAAATTGGATCATAAAGGTACATATTAAAGAGACACATACTAATGGTAATTTACAAAGATGCAGGACAATGCCGTTCTGTGATCCTATGTACCTATTTATGTGCCTATCATCGGTAAACATGTGGCTTAGCAGGTCAAGATGTGTTCTTATGGGTGGAGCTAAGTGGATCTTGGGGTTGCTTACAGAATGTGGGCTCACTCCACATCCACATATAAAAAAAGATATTGGGCTACAGTTTCTACGCTGCGGGTTTGAAAAAGTGGGGATGTTGCCTATAGCAACCAATAAGATTCTAGCTGTCATTTTGTAGAAAGCACTAAATAAATGAAATCTAGAATCTGATTGGTTGCTATAGGCAATATCCCTACTCTTTCAAACCCACAGCTTAGTAAATCTAGCCCATTGTGTTGCAAGAGAGATATCAAAATGAACCTCACATGGTGGAAAATGTCTATTTTCAGAGGAGCATTCCCACTTTAAATGGTGGCCATAGACTTGTAACCTCCACAAAACTCATTTTTATACATCTTGTGGTGGGTGCCAAAAATCTGGAGTTGTGTTTTCAGTGGAGGTTTCTTTTTGCTCTAACCAGGCACATGCTAAGTATTATATGTTAAAAGCGTTCACATTTACAATAGTGACATATAATAGAGGCAATCCCAATTTGTCTTGGAGGTTTCAGGTTTTTTGGGGAGTTGCTGTTTTTTCTTAACATTTTCTATTTAAGTCTTAACAAAAGCAATATGTTTGTCCCGTGCATTTCTCAATTCACTTGAACACCACAACTTATGTGGATCTACCACCCTTGCTGTAAAAAAACAATAGTGTGTTTCCTTGTTCTAGAAATTCTCTCTTTATTTTAAATATTGTTGTTCTAAACCAACTTGGCATGTAACATATACCTCTAGTAAATCACATTATGGGGCATATTGTGTGTGCATGCCTTTTTTTATTCCTATAATCTTTAAACTAATAATTGATTAATCCAATACAGATGATTCATTTAATTTTAAACTTAGTGTGCCTGCTATATGCTGAACCCATTATAAGTTTATTCTTAGCTGAGATACAGCTCTAAATGATATCTTATTGCAGAGATGCCATAAATTAGTAATGCCTTAAATGTCCTACATTCCCCTTTAATTAACTTGCCTCCATTTGTTCCCATGTTCAATTCTGTAGTATTCTCTCTATACAACATATAGTCTTGAAAAAGAGATGTTGCTTATATCAACAAATCAGATTCTAGTTATCAATTATTTAGTACATTCTACAAAAAGAAAGCTAGAATCTGGTTGGCTGCTATAGGCAACATCTCCAATTTATCAAATCTGTAGTTTAGTAACCCTTAGGGCTAGATTTACTAAACTGCGGGTTTGAGAAAGTGGCGATGTTGTCTATAGCAACCAATCAGATTCTTGCTGTCATTTATTTAGTACATTCTACGATGACAGCTAGAATCTGATTGGTTGCTATAGGCAACATCTCCACTTTCTCAAACCCACAGTTTAGTAAATATACCCCTTAGAGTGGATTATGAGTGTTTGAAAAATATCAATGAGCACTTGCCTTTGATATGCTGAAAATAATTTAAGAAAGAACCAAGTAGGTAAAAGGTATAAAAACAGGGACTTGTTAGGAGATGAACTGAACTCCCACTCTACTTATCCTCTACATGTCTCACAATGGCCCTTGCCCTCGCTATAAAAGATACAATAGGATTTCAGTATTGTGACACCAATGCAGTGAAAGGGTTAAGAGTTCCATATGTTTGCATTTTTGTGGTGTGTTTGTATCTCATTTGGGATCTGTAGGAATCTCCAGCTTTGGCTGGGTCTTATCTGGAGGAATTATTTAAGGAGGGGTTTAGATTCTAGCCATGATTCCATATACAGGGGAAAGCCAGACAGGATGAACCCACATAAAATATTAACCGTTATTTATGTAGCAATAGAATATTATGCAACGCTTTACAGAGAATGTCTAATCATTCACATTAGTGTCTGCCCCAGTAGAGCTTACACACTTAAGCTGGGTACACACTACATGATGTAAGGTTGGATGCAATTTATACTTAAATAAGTGTAAATTGCATCTTGTAATTCACCTAGGGTTCCAAGTCGCACGTATCTTTAGATCGGTGCAACTCAAAATACTATGCAAATTACACATATTGCGTTAGACACTCCTCTTTGTCTGTCTTACAGACAGGTGCACATGATACCCTTAAGTGTATCAGTTTCAGCGGCCTCATAAGATAAATCAATAACCAGCTAAATGTAAAAATAAAGAAATGGCATGCTGCAGCCTAGGCTGGTATTTCCAAAATCAGGGGGACAAAGAACATGGGGTCCCCCAAATTGACTATTATTAGCACTAGGCTTTGCCAGCCTGAGCTGGTGGCACTATATCAGGGAAACCCACAGCATGAGGTCCCCACTTCCATAATTGCAAGCTAGCCCTAGGCTGGTTGTTGCAGGGCCATCTTTCCGACTGGGCACACTGGGCAGGTGCCCGGGAGCCCGGCAGGACAGGGGGCCCTAGGCAGGACAAAAATAAAAAATCCTGTTTAAAATAAAAACAAAAAAAACCTTACCTTTTGCGGTCAGGTCATGTGGCTCCCTTCCTGGTCCCCTCTTCAGTGCTGCGCTCACAGTGAATGTCGGGCATGATGACGTCATCACGCCGACATTCACTGCGAGCGCAGCACAGAGCGAGGACTCAGAAAATAGAAGTGAAGGGGATCGGAAGGTAGGTTAAGGGGACGCTGAATGAGCACATATAATTTTTTTTTACATATATATATATATATATATATATATATATATATATATATATATATATATATATATATGTGTGTGTCACTTTTTCTTTTTTGTTTACACACATATATGGGCCCCGGTGTACTGCTTTGCCTGGGGGCCCATACTGTTGTTAAGATGGCCCTGGGTTGTTGGGGACAACAGACTGATTTCTCAATATTAAGCATGAAGCGTCACAGTTTACAGATAATTGTTAAACTTTGGAGCTCAGGCCAGCTTTATATTTTCAGCTTTGCACAGATTGCAGGGGCTGTTAAGTGATAACTGGGCTGAGATCGCTTGCAAAACTGAAAGTATAGATTCTGTAGAACACAAACTCCTTTTTCTACAGTGTATTCTGCACAATCTTCGGTCTCGATGGCGCTTACTCTCAAATAAAAATTGGGAAACATTTGCCAAAACAACAATTCCCTACCATGCTATCATATGGAACATCTGAATGTTATCCCTGAATGTTGTGAGCCAAGTGCTTCGTTGTCTCATCTGACATAGAGTGACTTAGAGTGGAGAAATGGAACCAATGTGTTCTTCCAGGGCAACATTTAAAATCGGTTCCAGGGACACTTTGCTGCAGAGACGCTGCGTCCACACAGGTTTCACATGATCCTGTTTCCTGCAGCACGAAGCAGTACAATACCCGTTATGTTATGGGTACTGAATTTGATAACAGTGGTTTTTTTACATTTTAAATGCTCTCTAATAAGTATTAACTTATAGAGCCACAATAGTAGAGTAAGATGGTAAGACTGGCATCTAACATGCAGAAAAAGAGGGATTGTACATTTATAAAACCTTGTACTGTTCTTGGAAATAGGCAAGACTCATATAAAGAAGGTTATATTTACCATAGAAGTATATTAGTTTAATGAATACCACAACAGGGGCTGCATAGTACTTGTTTTATATTAAATATAGGATGGGTGTAAACTACAACACCTTATGGCAACATTAACTATAAATATGGCCCTGCCTATAAATCCCTTTATTTCAACACATTTTACCTTTCTATACATTTAATGGTATAAGATAATACAGGTCACAAAATAAGGCTCTTCATATTAGACTGGTTTCTAAGTATGGCACTACATATTGGTGCCAAATCAGGCACTGCATATTAGGTTCGGCGCCAGATGTGGCTTAGCATGTTGGCTATATCACCAGATTAAGCTCTTTTGGACATATTCAATTAAGAAGGGAGATTGCGGTAAGTGCAAATATGGTACCCTATGGGGTGCAAATGGAAATCCGCGATGTTGCAATAAGGGGAATTGTACAGTTGTGCGTAACTGTAATTTGCCTTCTTAATTGAATATGCCCCTTTATATTAGACTTGGAAAAAACGGAACCTCAGCCTATTATTCTGCCATTCATTAGGAGCGGACTCCTTGATTTGTGTCCAGTAGAGGCCTGCTGGTGCCTCAGAACCATGCCCTGTGTGGTATGTTAAACCCGAGCTGGACCCTGAAAGCTGCTGCTTAGAATGCTGATGATTCTATATTTCTTCCAATGTAAGCAATAGATGGCATAGGGTTTTATTCTGCACAGTGATGGGCGTTATCATTGTTTTATGAAACAGACCTATTTTATTATTTATTTTTAACTGGTTTGAGCATTATATTTAGAGATAAAAAGTATTAATGTCTATTCAATACAATTGCCTGCTGTTTATTATGCCAGTAATGCTGGTTACCCACTGGTAACACACATACAGTTCCCTAGGGAACGGCCTCGGCGCTTGTAGTCGGCAGATAATCCTCGTTAAGGGAATGTTCTCTGGTTAACCCTGCAGCTTAGACCACGGTTCATCGAGCCGTGTAATATACAGAAAAAAACACACCAAAATGTCCAGCGCTGGGAATAAACCTTCTGCCCATATACAATTAATCTCTATTAAATACACACTTGAATAAAATGCACAATGGTATTGCATAAGACACCAATGACAGCGTAGGTTGGAGTTGCAGTGAACTTGAGTTCAGAAGTGGCCAGTCCGTTGACCTCAGAGCGTTCACTTGCGATTATTAAATGGAGCATAAACCATCCAAAAAATGTTGCCACAGCACCAACAGTCCCAACAGCAAGTGCACATGCTTGTGGAGATGGACTCATTGGAGTCTATGGGTTCAGTTTCTTTTCTCTTTTAAAAGTGATTACTGGCATTTAAAATAAGTGCAACTGACCTTTTTATCTGCATCGCAGATAGTAGCCCTGAAATCCACAATATTATTTTTGATCATATCCGCACTTACTAATTGATTAGTAATCATCTGATTTTCAAGTATGGAAAATCCTAGAATATTTCAAGTAAGCTGGACTCCCATAAATGAATTAAGCCTATCAAACTCAGTTTCTTATGCACAATTCCAAGTCACATAATTAGAGGGAGTACATTTAGCTGTCAGCGACGGAAGCTCCAAGGGATGAGTTGCTACTGCTTTTCCTGTAGAGAAATAGAGATCTCGGGTAGGGTAATGCCCGGTGGTCAAAGTGGTCTGGTATATGGTGGTCTGCCATACTGCCACTTCTCCTACTGCCTTCTTTGTTAAACCTCCAAAGAATTGTTATCTGCTGAGGCTGAGAAACTTACAATCAATAGAAGGGAGTTTATAAAATGGACATTTTTTTCACAATATAGAAATATAGAGATCTGATGCAGTAGTTTATCTTTCTGTCAAAGTTTAATATGTGGAATAATTAGTCATGTTCCCCCTGGACCAGTGATGGGGACGGTTGTTTTTGTAAAGAGAATGGATGCTGAGATACTGTCATTGTTATGTAACAAGTATTACTGAGTCCAGGATTTAGGGTAATCTGAGGTTGGCCCAAGGGAAGTTTCTCATTAAATGGAAGGTTTATGGAATGAGCTCATTTGATGCGTAACTTTCTTAGATCAGAAGGCGTCAACGCGTTTTGGAAGTGCCAACTCTGCACTGTCTTCTGGATACAGAAATGATGTAAGAATAATTCTTTGTATACAACAGCTTGGCAGCAGCGTGTGCGGAGGGAGAGGAGATAGGGCCGTTCATGTGATGTTGAGCAGCACAAGCCCAGACACCACATTAAGGAAACTTGAAGGGGAGAGGGTGGATATGTTTTTTCCTGCTTGGGAAAGACTGGTTTATGTCTTATTACTGACATGATGCTGAGCTTGAACTGCCGGCTCTTCACCCTTTCTTCCATATTGTATCTTATGTCATAGCTTATTCCCTATATATGTGGTGTCTGTGTGAAAAGCAGAGAGTGGAAATTCACACACAGTATTCATGGGGTATTTGCCAGGGAATTCCATCACATTCAAATACACAGACAAAAAAAAACAATATTGTTTTCTTAAGAAGTGTTTAACTGTTTTGTGCAGAGTCAGATTAGAGGGGGGCGGGGGCATTGGGGGCATCCCAGACCAAGTTCTCTTTTTGCTGCCCCAAATGCTGATATACAGGGGGCAGCACATGGTCCCGCGTTTAAGTGCTTAGTCGGCATTATGCGCTTAAGATCAGGCCGGTATTCTAGTAATACAATGTGTGGATGCTTTTATTTGAAGCCTTCTGGGCTTCCGTAATGATGACACTGCCGCGACAATGACAGTGTGAAGGGCAGCAGAGAGGAGCCATGAAGATCTGCAGATAACGGAATAAGTGTGTGTATTTGTGTGTGTGTGCGTGCGTGTGTGTGTGTATACCAGAGGAAGGGAACAGAGCCCACACTAATGAGGAATTGAGGATGCTAAGTAGGTGTCAAATGAGGAGTGACAGGGAAGATAGAGAATGTTTTTAAGGAGGATAGAGGATTCAGATGAAGAAAGGGATTGAGGAGTGGGAAGTGGGGATGGAAATGGAGAAAAGAGAAGTATGATGTGGTACTTAGACCTGGATTTTCTATTTGCCCCTGTGGAAGCTTTTATTGTGTAACCTCTCTCCACTATAAAATTGGGCATTATGGAATAATGAAACAGTAAAATTACTGCCACATTTTCCATTAGCTCTCCTCCTCTGAACATACTTTATATGGAAATGCATAACAAGGCCATGTAAAAATGTTAATATACCTTCATGTTAGCTCTGTTGCCTTGCCACAAATCCAGACTGCTAGTGCTTAGCTGGACTAGGCTGGTAGGGATAACTAATATATACTTACATATATTAAGGTTATTTTGTTAATTCTATGTGTCACATGACATGAAGTAGGATGATCTGTCCAGGTGGAGGCTGCAAGAGAGGCCAACAGAAGATTCTGCCTCTCCCAACACAGCTCGGATATGTGAGGACAGGATTCTTAATGTAATGTGGGTAGAAGGCTATTAGTTTGGGTGGAGGCTAATTATTTAATGGGTGCTATTAATTTATTTGTGGGGTGACGGTGGGGTATTTAATTTAACAGTGGGGCCTATTAATTTAATGTGAGGCTGAGTTTGGGGAGAATGAGGGCCACTTATTAAGTGTGTGTAAGAATTTTTTAAATGTCGGCAATGGGTTTGGGAAATGGATTTATTTATTACATTTATTGCCGGGCTATTTGGTGGGGAGGGAAATAGGTTAATTTATTAAATATGTACGCTATTAATTTATAGTCCGAGCAGGTTGGAGAAAATAGTTTTATTATTAAATGTGAATACTATTAAATCTATTAGATTTCAAATTTGGGGCTGGTTGCAGGGAGGGAGGCCTAATTATTAAATGTGGGTGCCATTGATTTAATCCTGGGGCTGCTTGGGGCTTCATACATTTTATGTGCCTATCTTTTTTCCAAATAGGGATCCGGAATTCAAGGATCTACACAAGCAGCAACTAAACTTAAGACACCGGCAGCCACAGGTAGTGATAGTCACAAGAACAGGTAGGAGAGAGCATGACAGTTAATCATATGTCCTGAATCTGGTGGGGCAGTCACAAATTTGGTTGACTGTCCCACTTAGTCAGGATTTGGTCAGACTACAAGGACGTTTGTGAGGTATGTCCTGCTTCACACTGTACTGCTCATGGTCACAGCTGCGTGTACCTAACAGTAGTGCACACAGTATTGCCTGTGTATTTGTCTAAAATTATAGCCATATTACACAATAGCCCCCTTCCTTTTTAAGTGCCCCAGGCATCCCAGAACCTTATTTCAGCTCTGGTTTTGGGTAGGTATTTTGGTAATAACAAATTAATCTTAAGTGTTCCTTGTTGGAAGTACTAAAAGAGATGTAAAATATTTACTTAACTCACACAAATGATCATTTAAATATATGCTGTACGACAGTAAGAAGACACAGTTAAACAATTTCTTTAATGGTAGCTGAGTGAAATATTATATCAAGCGCAAGGGTAAACCATAGAGAGTTTGGATGAAGCAGAGGGGGTGATGACTTTCCAAGCCTAGTTCAGTGGATAAGGGGGTGATGTCTGTGCCCCTGCTGTCCTCAGGTTACATCTCTGCTGTCAACTGCTTGCTGTGGTAGTATCAATTGACTCTTATATTAATCAGGTCAGAAAAGAGGAATACTGTTGTGGACCATCCTTCTTTGCCTTGCTTTTACCTGTCCGTTGGTGGTGTCTATAACCCTGAGTACCTACTGCTTGTATGTACAGTAGGAACCAGGACTACATATCTATTAACAATTAGCAAAGATTGCAGGTTTTTGCTCTATTATGGCAGAATAAGATTAATGTATATGGTCAACAACTTACATTGTATGTGTCCACCCATGTAAACTTGTCAAGAAGTGTTGTATTTTCATTGGTCCCCTATATTGTAAGCTTGCGAGCAGGGACTTCTTACCGCTCTATCGGTCTGTATTTTCTAGTATTGTTTTATTACTGTGTTTGTTCCCAATTGTAAAGCACTACAGACCTACCTGGCTACTCTGCTCTGCCTCTGACCTCCACCTCAATTCACCTCTCATTACCTCCTCCCATGCTCGTCTCCAAGACTTCTACCAAGCTGCCCCCAATCTTTGGAACTCCCTACCCCGTCTCACTCAACTCTAACCCAACCTTCAGTCCTTCAAACGCTCACTCAAAAGTCACCTTTTCAAGCTCGCCTATCCTACCACCTCCTGACCATCTTATCCATCACCTCCTCTTCCTCGTCTGCCATCTCCATTTTCTCCCAGTCAGTCCTACTGTCTCCCATCACCCCTTCCTCTAGAATGTAAGCTCTCGTGGGCAGGGTCTTCTCTACATATTGTCCTATGTCTGTCTGCTGTCTGACTCCCTCATACGTCCTGTTTTTTTTTCCTGCACTCTGTGTGAGTTGCCCTAGCATTACTCACACTCATCTGTGCTACTTATGTGTATTACCCCATTTATTTGTTACTTGCTTCTGTATCCTGTGCTACAGATTATGTGACGCCTTATAAATTAATTAATTAATAATAATAATAAATGACAGACAGACCAAGAGGTAAGAGGACCCTGCTTTAAATCTGTAGGACAATAGGAGTTGGATACATGAGGCTAGGTGCCACATATTGCATATTAGTTCAGGTGTAGGAACAGATGATGAGAGTGAATGAGAGATGCAGATTTAGTACAGAGTGGAGTTGTTTTGTTGTGGGATATTTTGCAACAAGCGAGGAAATGTATGTTGGCACAGTGTTGTTTATGGCCTTGTAAGTTAGTAAAAGAATTTTACATTGGATTCTGTAAAATACTGGCAACCAGTGTAGAGACTGACAGAGCGGAGCAGCAGGAGAAGAATGTTTTACAAGGAAAATTAGTCTAACCACTGCATTCAAAATAGATTGGAGGGGTGAGAGTCTAGTTAGGGGAAGACCAGTAAGAAGTGAAATTCAGTTGTCAATGTGGGAGATTATGTGTTTATGAATTAAAGCTTTGCCGTGTCTTTTGCAAGATATGTGCATATTGTGGAAATGTTTCTTAGATGTATGTAACAGGATTTGGATTCAGATTGGATGTGCAGAACAAAGGAGAATTCTGAGTCAAGCATAACACCTATGCAGCGAACTTGAGGAGTGGGGTTTATTACCATGTTTGTTGTCAACAAGTTAGCTGGTGCCCACCTGTTAACACCTGTTGACTTACCATAGTGCCTATTGGAAAGTTAAACCACAGCTTTTATTGCTTATGTAGACAATGTGTTTCTGGTGAATGCCTCATAAAAAATGCTATATGTGAACCAAAAGAGTAATTCTTTTTATTGAGTGTCATCCGTACAGATCTAAGGACACTGTGCCATGGTCTGTAGAGCTCTCACATTAGAGTTTCATGAGTCTGTCCCGTTGCTGGGCTACACTTCTGCTGCTGCTTATTTTTTCCTGGCTCTGCTCCCTTAGACCAGATGTTAGAAGGTTCCTTCTTTATGTCTGTTCTTCGGAATGTCCCCATCAGCAGTGTGGCCACATGCGCACAGCAGGAGGTGTTGGCTGTGTGTGGGGAGGCAGCGAGGATGCATAAAGACTACTGATTATAGACATGAGCAGATATGTGCGTCTTTAGGTACAAAAATACACTTGTTGTTTGATGCAGTGTACACTTGTGTAGTTTATAGGTTCAGTTTTTTAGCTAAGGTTACCCTTGCCCAATGAGACATTGCACCCCCTCCCTTTACATCTGGTTTTGTTGAGTAGTTTTTGGCTGCTGCCTGAGTCTCATGGATAGGATCCCAAACCCGCTTTGTCTACTGAGAATGAACCCAAAACCTATAAAATAAAATGACATCTTGCACACTCCCAAACGGCAACTGTGAATAAACATAAGTTTTGGGTGAACTGTGTAGAGGTTTGGTAATTAGGTGGAATAGCCTAGGGAGGTTAAAAGGTGGTTCCAAAATTTGACAAGCTTGCCTAAAGAGGTGAGCTTTCAGAGTACTAGGTGAAAGTCTACTTGTATAAGAGATGGAATACCACATGCAAAATGATTTAGATATGACCAAAATGAATGAACTACATCATCATCATCATCTATTAAATTATATAGCGCCACTAAATCTGCAGCGCTGTACAGAGAACTCACTCACATCAGTCCCTGCCCACTGGGGCTTACAGTTTAAATTCCTAACATAAACACACACAGAGACCAAGAGCAATTTAATAGCAGCCAATTAGCCTACTAGTATGTTGTTGGAGTGTGGAAGGAAACTGGAGCACCCAGAGGAAACCCACGCAAACACAGTGAGAACATACAAACTCCACACAGATAAGGCCATGGTCAGGAATTGAACCCATGACCCCAGTGCTGTGAGGCACCGTACTGCTCCACAGATATAAACTTGTGGCTCAGCAAATGTATGGATACATATTATTATGTACCACACATTATAACTTTTATAAACAAGACAATACACTAATTACTTAATAATAATATGCAGGGTAAATGCTATTGTAAAAATAATACAGTTTTGGGAGGCGGCGGTGGAGATGATACATACAAATCTACTCAATAGGCCTAAGAGAGGGACACAAATGGAGGAACAAGGAAAGGGATTGGGGGGGGGGGGCAGGATTTGGAGCCAAAAGTGAGACAGTTTGGATTAATGGGCTAAATGTGGACTATCTATGGTGACTTTGTTATTGTAGTATCTATGGTATTGAGAAATGAGGAGTATGTGATCAAATGGACATACTCCCACAGAAAGAGACTGTATTTCCTGTGAGCATGTCTAGTCTCATATCAGTCCTTTTTTGAAGTCCATATTTGTAATTTTTAAAATATTTTAGACTTAATAAAGTAAGAAGTAATTTTGTTTTTCTAAAGCAATGGCACATACGGACTATGTAAATATACTGCAGCTTTTTAACTTAAATGTTTACAGATCTCTACAACGTCTGAGAGAGGCATCATCTGATAATAACTTGCTATAGTCCGTCTATGAGTCTGCATGTCTGTCTTACTCTCTGTCTGTCCTTCTGGCTAGGTAACAGTTGTGTTTTGTGTTGTCTGGTTATGACACGGACTGTAGTTTTTGTGGACTAGTGTCGGCAAGTCTCACGTTACTACTTATGGCGGAGAGACGAGCTAAGATCAGAAATTTCCATTGACAGCAGCCAGGTCCAAATAATAAGACTGGCAAATTGTTTTATTGCAGGATCTGCAAATGTAAGCGTTACACCTGCAGACACCAAACTGTAGACTTCATTTTTATTGTGTAACTATGGTAACACATTCTTGTAGTTGTGTAGTCCATGCACCTTTATTCTACAAAGGTCTTTCCATTGTCCCTAGCAGAGAAGTCGACCGAATGTTGCATATGCTTTACATTGTTACAATTCGGAATACATATTTTATAAAGCATTGTTAAGAACTATGACCTTTTTGTACTGTTCACATGTTAAGAAATTAGAAACAGGTAATATAAGAGTTAATGGTGGTGTTTGCATTCTACAAATTTCATGCTACATTTGTAAGGTTAGAATATGGCACAACCTACTCCTTATGCATTATACGCAGTATAACAGATTGTATTGGTAACAGCACAATGTATGAAAAGCATACTTGACAACATTTGTTTTTCTTCTTCCGGGAGATGCCGGCTGGGACGTGGGCGTGCAGGGGGCGGGGCGCCGAAATCGCGTCATTTTGGCCCTGCCCCCGTGATGTAATGATGCAAATCGCGTCATTTTACAGCGGGGGCGGAGCCAAATGCCGCGATTCCGGGGGAATCGCGGCGTTTAAACCGAATTCTGTCCACTTCACTAGGAAGTGGGCAGATCAGGGAGATTGCCTTACTCTCCAGAGAGTCCGCGAGGCTCTCGCGAAATGCGGGAGTCTCCCGGAATTGGCAAGTATGATGAAAAGTGCACAGAAAATTCACCACTTCAACACATCTAAAGTACATGTCAGTTTTCATGTGTTTTTACCCATTGTACTAACACATACGTGTGAGCAGTGGCAAAAATAAGGCAGTATGTCCTTGTGTAAATGTATTTAAGATAAAATATAGGTTATTTATAAGCACAGATAATTGTTGAACCACAGAGCAAAAGCCAGAGAAAGGACTCTGGTTCTGCGGGTAATTGCACAAACAAGGTTTTATTTTGTGGGACAACATGCTCAATAATAAGTGATCAATGTCAGTTGTGCATTTCCTGCTTGTCTTGTCTGCAGAGCCATTTTTGCCTTGCAAAATGAATCTCAAATGTGATGCAATCTGGCACTGAGCATTGCTTTCAAGCATTTAAGCACATTTTATAGGGTAAGTGCATTTATTTAGGCACATAATCCAATGTAATTAAGCTGTTAAATAGTCCATAAGCGACACATGTAATAAAGTGCCTGGGCCTGAGTGATCTTTAGACACAACCTGCAGCCAAGTTGCTGCATTTTTGAGCACAGAACTTGAATGTTCATGCGCCTGTTTTCAAATCTAAAGATACGTTGCCATTAGAATCTTGGTATAAGTACGCTCTGCCTAAACGTCACTTGGTACACGTCAGAGCCCAGTGCAGAATGCGCACAAGCGTTTGTACAATATGAAGCCCCATCAGAACACATTAAAAAAAAATGATAAAATAAATTGCCAACTCATAATAGTATAATCATTAATAAGTGTTTTAAAAAAAACAACAACTTTCTTTAACATAATAAATCAGGATGTCCTTAATGCGTACTGTTCGTGCAATCAATTTTTATAGTTTATCTTCATTGCAAACACACGTTTTGTGCTATCTAGTAGCACGCAGCAACACGTAGTAGCATGAATACGTGTCGTTTTTAAGATAAAAACGCTGCCGTAACATTCGATACTTACACCTGCCCTGGTGTAAATGATACGGCTAAAAACACGTATGTACAAGAAGCCCAGATCTTGAATCATCTGCATCTGTGTTGGCACGTCCATAGTCAAGGGCACCCCTGTGGGGGAAGGGGGGTTCCAGTTGCCCAGAAACCCCCCTTCACTTGAATCAAACAGTTCTGTGATTTAGAAGAAGGAAATGGCTTCCAGGCCCCTCTTCTTGTCTGCATTAAAAATGCTATAACAGTATGCACTCTTAGACCCAATTGTGTTATGATCTGCCTATGTTTTAATGGACTTTGGCTTCAGTACAATGGCCACCATGATTGTGCTCACTGTTGGCTGTAGTGTTGTGTGACTTTAGAGAAAAGGAAAATGTGATATTCTGCAGTTTCTTTGCTGCTGACAGCAAACTGAATAACTGTAATGTAATGTTTTTTATTTAATTGGATGTGAGTGGGAGATAAGTGTTAATTTTGTTGCATTATTCCATAAGTTATTACATTGTTATTTTGGTAAGATGGTCAAGAATAATTTATTTAAAGCAGATTAATTTTAATGTGGGTTTTTTAATGTACAGCTTACGTTATGCCTCATTTTTTTTATTTAACATACATTATTACATAATCAGCAGATTGAAGATGTGTCACTTCTGCTGTTATAACCTTTACTACACCTAAATTCCTAATACTAAAGTAATAACACAACACAACAATTTGTTGGTGAAATAATAGGTCATAGTTTATTACATTTTAAATTTGATTATTGGAGAAGGCAAATTGCGAGGGGGCACAACCGATACCAATGACCAAACAGTGTATGGCCATCTGGCACTAATCACTGGTCCCAGGACCAAAGTCCTTTACGATTGGCCGGTGCTAAATCTGGCATCAGAGTGACTACTTCTCCTCTGGTCTCACAATGATGTGTCCGTATGGGGCAGGTCAAGGGATCCCTGAACAAGGGGACCAAGAGCCAAAGTACTTCGCAGAGGGTAGTGACCTGCGGCCAATCAGTGATAGCACCATATGACCTGGTCGCCAACTAACAAATGCCTTTCTGCCAACTGTGCCTGCTCTGTATCGGAGGGAAAAATGGTTAAGCATCAAAAACATACATAATAAATTGACGGGAGGGATTACAGCAGGGAAAAGAGGGTCCAGCATGCTTTGTGGGAAGATATATACTATCCTAAGAGGACCCTCCCATCGACATCCTATTGGCTGGAAACTACTGTGAACTTAACCCCGAATGGGTAAGCACCGTACATTAACCCTCTCATCTGCGTTTAGGGACATTTAGTTTACGGCTTCACTTGTCATTATATACATTGAGATTTTTTCTGCAGCAGTTTTTTTTTCTGAAACCAAGTATTTGGAAACCCTTCATTAGAAATCTTGTGTTTGCTCCTGCTTAGTGTACATTTCCTAAGTGCATCTACCCCTTCCCTCACCCATTCTGCCCTTCAAGCTGTAGGCAGTAGTGTTATTCGCTTTTGGATACGGCTGCATATAATTGAGTTCATTGGCGTAATGTCCATTTTTGAGCATGCGCAGAGCACTTTCACCAAGATTAATCTGGGCCCCCTGTGTTCACTTACTTATTGATTTGGTGAATCCACTAATACATCTGATTCTTATTTTATTTCATCTCACTTAAGTGTAGCCAAAAGCCACATTGTAGTTTTGGGTGTATTAAGCCTTTAAGTCATAAATACTGCTCAACAAGTAGTATAATAGTAGAATTTTTTTTTTCATTACTATCATAATTAAGGGGTAATGCAGATGTGAGATAGGAATTTTGGGGGTCAGTATCAGCTTTGCCTATATGCTTCACACCAGCAGTAAAACCCACAAAAATGTCAAGCAAAACCTATGCACAGACAAATGAATCATAGAAATATAGAGTACACACCTGGAACTCATAAAGGAACATTTGATTTAAATATAATGTGACGTGCCTCTACTTTTTCCATCTTATACATGAGCCACATAGGGAAATATATAGAGGCACACTGGATGCAAAAAGTCATTTTATAGCTAGAACTTACAGTGATAATCCTATTACTTGTTACTTATTTACTTACCAATTGAGAGGAAGCCATGTGTACATTTAATATTCATAACACATACAGATGAAGAACAACAGTACATGATTGCCTCAAGTAGGATTTAGTATGAGGAAGATGACTTTAATGAAAGGCTAAATATACCCAGGGGTGCCGAGATGGGGTGGAGCAGGCATAATGTACCAGGGTCTGGGCCTGCCAGTGGACGTTGCCTGCCTATGGAGTAGGAGGCCCCACCAAACTGGTGTGGTCACGCCCCCTTTTGTGGCTATGGAAGGGGCCCAACAAGCTGCTGTACCGGGCCTGAAATTGCTCTTGATGGCCTTGAATATACCATATTTATAGGTAGTAGTAGCATTGCATAGTTGCTAATACGTCATGTCAAATTCCAAGGATTATTTCCATCCATTCCATGGCATAATCACTGCACTTGACCTTATGCACTATTTTTTTGTATTTTATACAATTGCCTTTAATAAATTGTAGATTTTACTGAATGCACAGTGCGTGTGTGTGTGTATCTATCTATGTATGTGTGTGTGTGTGTCTGTCTGTGTGTCTGTGTGTATGTATGCGTGTGTGTGGGTGTATGTGTGTGTCTGTGTGTGTGTATCTATCTATGTGTGTGAGTCTGTGTGTGTGTGTGTGTGTGTGTGTGTGTGTGTGTGTGTGTGTGTGTGTGAAACTTTTTAGCATTCTCCTGAAGTTAAAAACGTAAGTGCAGATCTAGTCCTATTATGAGGAAAAAAACTGTGAATTATCAGGATACATTCTTGATGGCCTAATTTGTGCTTATGTATTCTATGGTCCCCTCTTCTTCTTCTTGTGCTCCCCATCCTCGACCCAGGTTTTTTTTTTTTTTCCTCTTTCGTCTCCCTCCATGGACATAGGGAGCATATAATGGCATATATGTGAATGTATGTTACTAGGTCAATTGGAATCATACTTGCCAACTCTCCCGGAATGTCCGGGAGACTCCCGCATTTAGCGTGAGTCTTACGGACTCCCGGGAGAGTGTAGCAATCTCCCGGATCTGCCCACTTCCTTGTGAAGTGAGCAGATTTAGGTCCAAAACTCAGCGATTCACTGGGAATCTCTGCGTTTGGCTCCGCCCCCGCTGTAAAATGCCGCGTTTTGCGTCATTGCGTCACGGGGCGGGGCCAAAATGACTTGATTTCCGGAGACCGGCCTCCTGCACGCCCACCTTTCCCGGCAGGCTCCCGGACCATACTTGCCATAGGTTGGCAAGTATGATTGGAATTTCGGGACTTGAACTTTCCTTCCTCCTTTTTCTTTCCTTTTCTTCCTTTTTTTTTATCTTCTTTCTTTTCTTTCTCACTTATTCACTTTATCTTAAAAATCACCAAAAACTATATTTGTACATTTTATTGATTATTTACATTTAATTGTAATTGTTATTGTAATTTTCTTCTTTCTGTACAATAAACAGATTTGAAAGAAAAAAAACTGTAATGTAAAATCTGATCAAAGTAATGGTGGAATTGTGCCCACGAATATATTATTTGCCATCTGATAGTTCCATTTCACTGTACCTTTTATTACTTGCTATAACTAACGAACAAACTTGCTATTGTCCACATTAGTCATACCCTGTAAATTATGTTTGGAAATCTGATATGAGTTTTGTCCTGTTCAAATGATCCTTCATAGTCTGACATGCTGCTAACCTCAAACTTCTGTGTAAACCACAAGGTCACTCTGCCAGTAGTTTGTGGGGTTTCAAATCTCTTGGATCTTATAAGTCCCTTCCTGACATCTTTAAAATCATAAGTCTCACCATTTAAATGTATTTACTAATCACCCCCATCCTTCCTGCCCTCTATTACAAATGTATTTCTTCTTATCTCTAGTTTAAAATTCTCTTATTCAAACGTTATCAGGGCCATCTTTTCCATTGGGCACGATGGGCAGGTGCCCGGGGGCCCCACGGGCAAGGGGGCCCCATAGGCAGGGCTCTTAATTAGAATAAATAATCCTGCAAAAGAAAAAACCTGCAAAAAAAAAACCTTCAAGGGTCACTGAGTAAGTACATCTATCTATCTCTATCTCTGTATATCTATATCTGTATCTCTACACATCTATATCTATATATATATATCTATATATGTAGGGGCCCCGGTGCACTGCTTTGCCCGGGGGACCATAATGTTGTTAAGATGGCCCTGAACATTATTCCTTTATTAATGGAAACCTTGGTCCCAAAACCAGAAAATAAGTCTGATTGAGACTGATTGGTTCATTACTGGAGATGTCACTAAATCAGATCAGAGGATGACCACTATAAGCCTGTGTGTGCAGTCATCTTTAGACCCACGTGTGGTCAAATTGGACACTGATCCTCATGCCAAACATCCAAGCCAATTGACGGGATTGAACTATGTCTGGTCAGCATTCTATATTCTGGTCAGCATTTCATATGGAATATTTACTATATAAATAAGCAAATAGTTTTAATAATGGACAAGCAAAGAAATGTGGGGAGCTCGTTAGAATACATACATCAGCTAACAAAGAGGAGGCAATTGGACACACAGAGTCCCTGTCGTCTGCTTTGGAAAGTCGGCAGTGTGCACTTCACCTATTCATAGGGAGCAATGATGGGTAATAAAATCTGAGAAAGGACATCTCTTGAAAGCTCATTTTGGGAATGGACTAACACTCCAAATAACAAAGTATGAGGATACCACCCTTAGCTTGGATGGTGGTTACCCTCCGTGGGATTCAACTCACTCGTGTAGAGCAGAGCATATCCAAAATAAAGCTTTATTATGACAGCACAACACCATAAGACGTTCACAAGTTACAGGGTAAATGGTAGCATGTACCATCCAGTAGTCTCTTGCAGTCAACACTCCAAAGTAATAATCTCAGTATCTTTCAGAATTGTATCTTCTCACAGTATTACCACTGCCATTTAGCTAGACAGTTACTATGTTGCCCAGCCTGGGATACTGCCTCACACAGACTCTGTCCTAGTAGGGTTTTCTCAGTGGCACTACAGTGCCTGCCCAGAGTCCTGTTTGCTGATGTCTTGTACACCAGATTCCTCCAAGCTAGAATAACCTCTATTGGCATTCTGCTCTCCTTATATTCCTGGCTGTTTACACAGGGAGTAAGGTCAAATGTCTCAACCCTCCCTCTTTCAGCAGGGTCTATCAGTGGACACTTAAATTATTTAACAGTTAATCATACTATCTCTGTTACCTTGATTATACAATGCAATGGCTTTACTGAATTAGCTATTTGGCTGGATACACTTAACAAAGGGTTACAATATTACATAAGGGAATGACGCTTCACGCTTGGGTGAAACATTAAGACATTTGACTCATTGCAGCGTTACACAATCTGAGTCTTTGATACAATAACATTTATATTGATACATATTAATACATTTCCTAATGCTATTTCAGTCAGTATAGTACTGTGGGGCCACATTGTACATAATCTAGAAGTTCTAACCTAATTACCTCTCAGATTACCTGTTGACCTAGCTAAATAACATGGACTGCCAGCTAACTATGTCAAGTCACTCAGACATTGTTCTGATTACAACCCAGATCTAACCCACACCTCATAACAATGGACATTTGAGACAAATGGTAATTACTTTAGCTAATACAAGCAAAATTACTTCTGCTGTCCTGTTAATTTCACACAGTATGGTAATGTTCTTTATATTTGTAATACATACAATATTGCAGGTAATAGCATGCACAAAATGTACCTAATAACAAAACACATAAAACACCAATGCTCTGGTGTATAGACTTAGACTGGGACAAGGATTGAAAAATACTTTAAACTGAGAAACAGGTGATAAATAAAAAGTCCTCAGTCCAGTGGAACCACGTTTCATCCCACAAAGTATCATCAGACAGCGCTGTACTCCATTTTTACACTTTTTGCACTTAAATTCCTGTGACACATTCAGCACTGGGATGCACAAATGTGTCCTGACATATTGATTGGGAATCCCTATATTAAGTGGCCTTGGAGACATATGATTATGTTACCACTATGTCCTTGTGGGCTAGTCTATACTAGCAACTTTATACTATATAAACTGCATGAGACAGATTGCAATATCTGTCATTAATTTTTCTCAGTGGCCACACTGACACCACAGTAGTAGTCTGATAGTCTGATACCATATGCCAATACCGGGCAATTGTCCTGATATGGCAGAATGCGACCCCAGAATAACGGAAATGCCAAATAACAATCCTATTGAAATGAATAGGATAATTGTCCGTTATGGTGGCAAAGGCAATCTGAAGATAACATCTGTTGGCCTGTGTGTGCCGTCATCTTCCAACCGCACTGACAAGCTGAAGCCGGACATGGTCAGGTCGCTCTACTGGAGATCTCGAGGCCAGATCTGAATATCTGATCCTGTTTATCAGGTCATCCTGTACTATTTATCAATTTGTAATGCAAAACATTTTTTGTAATGTAAGTATACTACACAACTACTTAGTCATAAACGGTACACAATAACACCCTTCTCTATATGATTTAATGTCAATTTTCTCTTTTAAATGTATTTAGCTAGGATCTAATGCATTCACCTGATAGTCCTCAGATTACTTACTTAGATAAGGTGTTCCTATACATGATCCCTTCCTTGGATTGTTAACACTGTGCACCATAACATTGTGTTGTGTCACCTTATACAGGCTGGTGGTGGGAGCCCCCTTTGATCAGAACGGAGCTCAGAAGACGGGGGACATATACAGGTGTTCAGTCGCAAATGATACGTCCAATGACTGCAGCAAGCTTGGAATTGGTAGGTGACAGTACCCACCCTCACTCACACACATGATCATATTTACATGCTTCATGCATGGCTCACAGATGAACTCTGAAATTGACATGGCAGTAATGAGCCTCAGTTAATGTTTAGTCCATTCCCGTTAATGTAAGCTATGGTATTTGGCTTTTGATGCTGGTACAACTTAGACTGGTGTTATCCTCTGGACCACACATTAAGCGTGAGGTCTATAAATCTATGCTCACTTTGACAACACAGTTTTTTTGTGAGTGACAACTTGCAGATATTTTAGACTCGCTGGTAGTTTGGTTGTCTCTAAGATCTCTATGGTAATTCAGAGGTTTCTCAGGTCTCTATGGAGGTCTCAGAGGTCTGTGTCTCTGGTAACTGGAGGTCTCTCAGGCAGGGTGACGCTGTCAAACGTCTCGGAGCGAAAGGATAACATGCGCCTGGGAATGAGCCTAGTCACAAATCCCAAAGATAACAGCTTTGTGGTAAGATTATATTATATTCTGAACTTGCCCTACGCTACCCCTTCCTGCTGTACACCTGGCTTATGTCTTTCTTTGCATCTCAAAACCATCCTTGCAGCATGACGTGTGTCCCATATTCCAGACTGTGTCTGGGACTTGTCTTGACATTACCTTCAGTGAGTCCTGCATGGTCGTCTTCTGTTATGTTAACTTGTCTGCTTCTCTAACCAATATTAAACTTACCCAATGCTGAGTGTACATAAGTGTTGTACTATTTCATGTTTCAGGCTTGCAGTCCACTCTGGTCTCATGAGTGTGGAAGTTCTTATTATACCACAGGGATGTGCTCCAGAGTTAATGCCAATTTTCGCTTCTCCAGAATTGTGGCCCCTGCTCTGCAAAGTAAGCCAGAAGTACACCTGAATTCTACCATCTATAACCCAATACACATTATAGCCAATTGTTTTAGCCCATTTCAGAAACACTTTGAAAGCTGCCAGAGCCTGATTATATTAAGTGCCTCCATGATAGAGTCAAACATTAATGCGGTTATTCAGGGGTAGTTACCAATCCCATTCAAAAGAGTGGGACTTACATGATGAGAGATGTTCAGCTCGTAGCTTGCAGGACAGCACACTTACACATTTATATGTGGATGTCTATTAGAATCTGATCACATCCCGACAGAGGGGGAGCTAGCGAGCTGTGGGTCCCCGGTACAGGGAGTGGGGGAGGAGGGAATCTGGGCCCCCAACCCTCTGCATCTGCCATGCAGCGGGCCCTATTAACTCCTTGGGCCCTGGTGCACCACACCTGCCGCAACAATGGTAGTTCAAGCACTGCATCCAGACATTATTAGGGGATAAAGCTAATGGTCGAGTGTCTTCTCATATGGAGATTCTGATTGGTCTTTCTAGTATGGGACAGGATTGAACTAGTGTGTAGATCATACAAGTGTGCCCATGGTTTCCTTCTTAGGGTGTCCAACTTTCATGGATATTGTCATTGTGCTGGATGGGTCCAACAGCATCTACCCTTGGACAGAAGTACAGAGCTTCCTCATCAGCATCCTACAGAAATTCTATATTGCACCGGGTCAGATTCAGGTAATCAAGTTAAAAAAGAGATCTAGTTCTGTATCAAAGCCATACATTCCCTAATACTCCCTTCTCTTTCTGATAGGTCGGAGTACTGCAGTACGGGGAAGAGGTCGTTCATGAATTCTACTTGAATGACTTTCGCTCAGTGACTGATGTGGTGGAGGCTGCAAAACGTATCGAGCAGAGGGGAGGAACAGAGACACGTACTGCACTGGGGATTGAGAAAGCCACGTGAGGAGACATGAGCATGTTGTGTACACAAAGAAATAATATACATTATATCTGTATGTCTGAAATTATATATATATGTCTGTGTCACAATACATTCATGTTTATGTCTCTGGGTAGGACTGAGGCATTCCAGCATGGTGGGCGGAAGGGAGCCAAGAAAGTGATGATTGTTATCACAGATGGAGAATCCCACGACAGCCCTGACCTAGACAGGGTGATAGAGAGCAGTGATAAAGACAACATAACACGCTATGCAGTGGCAGTAAGTAGCTTTCTTTCACTGGTGTATGTTTTCATTAATTCACAGTGAACTTAATTTGTAATATTATAGTGTCAGAGATACCACTTCAGCATCCTACAGAACACTGCAGTGGTTTGAAACTTTTTGGAAGCATGTAGAATGACTTGCCTTTGTCCTCACTGCCTGCTGATTAACCATTTAGGTAACTGGGTGAAATAGCAAAAGGTTTCATGTACTACCTGGAGAAGGGTGTACACTCCCGAAATATTGTATCTTTACCTCAGCAGTTGGAATAAAAATACTTCTTTGGTAGATATTAGTACTCGCTGGGCTGGGTGGCTGCTTTTTCTTATTTATATTGTTGCTGAGACTTGTGGAGGTTCTTCTATCTAAAGCTGGCATTGGCTAGAAGTTTGGAAGAACTTCATCTTGGACTACTAAATAGTTACCACATAATCTTCATTTTGATTGGCAGGCACACACAGTTCAGCCAATCAAAATGAAGCTACACCTACAGAGCTACAGACCACAAAAGTAGGTACAAAAGGGACTGTATACAATTAAATATTATTGCATTACAAAGATGACTCCACCTTCATATTACTAATTACAGCTATTTCTGGTACATATTTCTATATGTTGGTTTTAGCAAATATAATTCTCTACATTTATAAACAAAAGTTTGAGATACCAGAGCTCCTATAACGGCAATAGCTGCCAAACTCTTAGATTGCTTCCCATACAGCAAGTAGACATGTTTGTCGTTTTTTTACTTTATATTTTCAAAGTCCCAGTGCTATACCTGTTTCCACTGAAACCTTTACACTTAATGCTGGACCTGGAAGTATAATTTTTAGATTGCATTCATTTGCTTCTGATTAAAATGTGTCCAGAATTCAAGTAACAAGGGCTTCTCAACTTTTGAACAGATGATATTTGGATAATTTATGAACCAGAAAAAAACTCTGACGTGCAGTGCATATTTTTTGTACAAATGCACCAATCCTCTCTCCCCCATATTTCCCCAGACTGTGGTTAGCTGTATTTTCAACTGATTAGGTAAATTGTACTTTTTGCTATATGTACCTACTTGGGACATTTAGCCAGTATTGGTCATCTCTGTAAACACTATAGCATTGAGCATATGAAGACAGGAATTCTTAAACTATGGCTCTGGTCTGGAGCTAATACATAACTCGCCAAGTTATTTAGGGTGTGTCCGCATGATGCTTTGCTTGCAATCCTCCTGTGTACCGCTTGCTAAAAAACAAATGAAGAATCTTGTTGTTATATTATATTGAGGTCTAAAATGTAATACATTTGCAGAAGTATACACTTCATTTCTAGATAGCAAGTGTGTTATGAGATTGTTAAAGATTTGTCCCTCATTCATGGATCTAAAAAGTCATTAATGAATGCAGAAAAATGCCGACCTTCAGTGCAGATGTTTTTTGGGTGATTATGCTATTTTTGCACTGTTGTGCTGTTCGTTTACGGTTTAGCACATCTATCTAGTGGAGACTGCAGGGAGCAAAATGTGGCTTCTTTATATGGGGAGGCCTGGCAAGATCAGAGTGTTCCTTGCTAAATCTGGACTGCAGTGGCGCACTAGTATCCAAATGTCCCTCTATTCCTATGATCTATATAACACATGAATGAGACACTCAGGGGTAAATTTATCAAGCTGCAGGTTTGAAAAAGTTGGGATGTTGCCTATAGCAACCAATCAGATTCTAGTTATCATTTATTTAGTACAGTCTACAAAATGACAGCTAGAATCTGATTGGTTGCTTTAGGCAACATCTCCACTTTTTCAAACCTGCAGTTAAGTAAATATGCCTCTCAGTATTATATGAATCAATTATTATAGTAATTAAATGGATGGTCCTACAGTGAGAGTAGACAGAACAAGATTTCATGTCTTTGTCTATGGTGAAGCAAGGTTTTGCAGAATGGGTGAGTGTACATGAGTATGTATATGGGGGATGGGGGATATTGGTGCATTTGTGCAAAAAATATGCACTGCATCTTAGCATTTTTTTCTGGTTTTGTAAATGATCTGTTAAAAGGTTAAGAAGGCATTGTCACTGATTCTACCTGTTCACATCAGGGGGTAAATGGATGAAGCTCCGGGTTCTTCAACACCCGCGAGTTCGGCGTCTTCATCGCTTAAATTTAAAGCGGCGCTGCCTTGTAAAGGGAAGTCTCATACATTTACCCCCAGATGTGCTTTATAATCCACTGGCACTGTCTTACCAAGCAAATTTGCACCATAGTGAAAATAGGTGTTTTCACTTCACCCCATATATGTAGGGTGTTAACTTTCACATTTTCATGGGCAAGCCTAATTATAATGTGTCATGATATCAGGATGGTGTTAACATAAAGAGATGACTTAAAAAAATAATTTATTGATGAAAGAAAAAGTTTTTATCAGTCTCAATTTTTTTAATCAATGGGACTATGGACCTGTACCCAGAAAATAAATATTGCTTTTAAATATTGGAGTGAGGTAAACACTAGTGTTATTATTTTATTTTTATGTACATAAAACCTTTTTCTTAAAAAATATATAATTTGTTAGTGTGCCAAACTGTGTCAAACTGACCTTCCAGTACTACGCATGAGCCAAGCCCCGCACAATAAAATAAAATAATGTTTAATTGCAGCAAGTATTTTTTGTAGCACTGTGTTAATTGGTGTTAAAAAAAATGACACGTATTACTTATAAGTGTCATTTTAATAAATAGGCCGCTAAGTCTAAGGGGACTATTTACTAAACTGCGGGTTTAAAAAAGTGGAGATGTTGCCTATAGCAACCAATCAGATTCTAGTTATCATTTATTTAGTACATTCTACAAACGGACAGCTAGAATCTGATTGGTTGCTATAGGCAACATCTCCGCTTTTTCAAACCCGCAGTTTAATAAATATACTCCTAAGTGTTTTGCATGTGGTAGACATTCAGTTGGCTATGAAATTATACTGTGAGGCCTTAGATCAGTGGTAAATTAAACCTAGCGTAAGCCTGGGATAATGATCAAGCCACATGTCCCCCAATTTACATACAATTTTTTTGTATGATCACAAAGTAAAACATTAATTTCTTTAAAATCTACTGCAGTTATCATAATTATAGATAGCAAGCCTCAAGTAACTGCAACAGTAAAAACATCTCTCCAGGTACAATGGAATATTCAGCAAATCCCCCACCTCAAGCTCACTTTATCCCTCATCTAGGTCATACCTGCACCCTTGAACTTGAATGAGGAAGGCCTGGGTCCCATTAATGCCCCAGGCTGCTACCCAAAATGCCTCGATTTAATCCACACCTGCTTCATGTTTGGAAGACAACCCCTGCAGACATGCAACGCCTAGATTGTCTCCATGCCCGCTGTCCAATAAATTCCATTGTCTCTACCTGTGAAAACTCTTACAGGCAAAGTACAAAGGTACTGTAAACTTTGAGGCTGATTCAAGTCCAAACGTAACTTGCGGTTGAAAAAGAGTACGGAACTTGAGCATAATTCTGCCCGTATTCAAATCCAAGCAGATTTCGAGATGCGTTTCGATTTGAATCTGATTATAAGTACTTAATGCCTAAATGTATTTGCAATATAGAGTCACATCAGTACCCATGCAAAAAAAGAGATTTCAGAAAATAAAGCTCTATTTGTGTGAAGCTATATACTTCAGGTGCAAAGTCATGTCTGAGAACCAGATGTGTTCCAATTAAAATAACTTGTTCTGATGTTTAACTGTAACATATTGTAGTAAAACAACTTGAGTGAAGAGGCTGTGTCTGATTTATGGGTCAAGTTTGCCCGTTAAGTTTTTAATCACTTTGAGTTTCAGTGCACACAATTAAACACCAAGCACATTGCACACAGCTTCGAGCTGCAAACCTGTGATAATAAGATCCAGCCAGTTTGCTCTATGTGACCCTTGAAAAATAATGAGCATGCATCCAAATCTCTCGCACCATCTCATTTTTTCTCATTTAAATGTAACCTGCTAAGTCACCATTTTTGTTTCAGATTTTGTGCTGCATAAGACATAGAAATGTGTGCCCATCCAGACCATCCATTGTAGGTACAACAGCCTTCATAGGCATAGAAGCCAATTTGGCGGATGAAAATTAAACAATATGTGTATTACAAAATACACCACTGCTTTTGCCATTGCACCAAAACATTTTAAACAGGGCCTGACTAAGGGTTCAGGCCGCTCTAGGCTAATATGCTCATATCGCCCCCTGGCCTTCCACACCAGGCTAATACGTCGTAGGCAAAAATGAACGTGTAATTAATTTAAAATCTAGCTTCCTTCGTCCCAACCCACCAATGTATATGTTTACGTAACTCTGCTCCACTAGTCTTTTTAAAGGGTCACAGCAATCTTTGTTACACTTTGTTTTTACTAAAGTCAGAACTGCATAGCAGAACAAGCGCTACTCAGGCTAAAGATGTGACGGGGGAGGGGGCTGTCACATCTGAACCTGTCGTCATCCTTGTCTCTACTAATTGTTTATCCTCAAGCCATCGCCCAAGGAAAACTCATTGCCTTCAGTCTTTACCATGGGAATATGTCAATATTAAAACCTTGATATATTTTTCTGTCATGTTTCCTTTTCATTTTGGAGAACAATTATTCTCTTATGTTTTAAAATTAATTTCAGTTTATAACTCTCCCCGTCATGATTTTGCACCCCAAGAAAATGTTTTGCCCCACCCAAAGCCTGGTGCCCTAGGCTGCAGTCCAGTCAGCCTATTGGATAATCAGTCCCTGATCTTAAGTGATTCATAATATGTTTCCAAAAAGGGTTACAGAGTTAACCAACTGTGTACAAATCAGACTAGTCTGGATATTGTATGGGGAATTTGATTTCAAAGGATCTGGTTAAGACTATTACAGAGAATTAAAACTGAGCACAAGTCCAGAGAGGAAAATCTGACACCATAATCTGCTTTTCCCTCAGGTTCTGGGATATTATAATAGACGAGGGATTAATCCTGAAGCTTTCCTAAATGAGATCAAATTCATTGCCAGTGACCCTGATGACAAGCACTTCTTCAATGTGACAGATGAGGCTGCTCTAAAGGACATTGTGGATGCGCTCGGAGAAAGGATTTTCAGTCTAGAAGGAGGTATGCTTCATCCTGCAATGCTGACAACATTATATGTTAGTAGCAGTGCTTTTGTTGTAAGAAAAAAGGTGCCGGAACTCACATCACGTAGTCAATCACTGTACACACACCCACACACATCAGTTGTGTAACGAAACATAACGGTCACTGCCCGTAGTGAGCACACAGCGGGCGACCACACAACCAATCACATGCTGAGCAGCGCCACAAGCCGAGCAGTGACATCACAACCAGTGCGGACG